>NC_051177.1:200103183-200206872 GCF_013339695.2 Rhipicephalus sanguineus
CTGCGTGGTCGGCACGCAGCCATTTTACTTTAAACACGTGCACTGTAGACAGCCTGCCTGATCAAGTTCTTTACGCATCGAGCAACTACCGCCGGAGTCCCCATATAAACTAGGTGCAGACCACGACGGTACAGTACTACCGTATTTAACGCATGGTAGCCCCACGGCTAAGACATAATAGGGTGTAACGGTCACGCCGGCGGCTACCCGACGTCGGCGGGGCCGACACCACGCAAGCATCGGCTAGCATACATAGGCCCATGACGGCTTGCCATCTCGCTGATACGGCAGCCCGTCTCGGACCGACGCTGGCTAGCCACGTGGCCCTAAGCCGGCAAGCCCATCGGCTAAACGGCGGCTAGCCCACGTCGGCCCGAAGCCGGCAAGCCCGCATCGGCCCAACGGCGGCTAGCCAACGTCGGGCCGATGCGGGTGAAGTAGCGCGAGCGTGATTTGCCGACGTTGGCCAATATTGCTGCGTCATTTGCGACGTTGGGCCCAAAATCGTCCCAATGGCGCGTGCTGCCTGGGTGGGTTCAGTGGTAGAATACTCGACTGCCACGCGGGTGGCCGGGGTTCGATCTCCGGCGACGCACGTCATTTTTTTACGAAATGTGTCGAGCATCATTGCGCAACACAATGCCATGAGAGCAGGTCGAAGCACATCGCGTCGTTGGTTCAGTGGGATTCCACTTCCGGCCGCCACGGGTGACGGACGTGTTTTCATGGGCTCGAACGAGCCAGTGCTTGCGCACAGTTAGCCGCGAAAACAGGGACGCTATGGAAGATAACCAGGATTATCAACTACGGCTGCCACATCTGCCGAAAGGTCGTATTGTTTGAACACAGTATTTTTGCACGGTGACCTACAACGAGACCGTACCGAGTCGAAGACACAGGGATGCCCTTGCTCAATTGGAATCGCTACCTGAGGTGGAAGCCTAGGTGCATTCAAATGAATCATGTGTGGGCCGTGACGTTCAAAAGTCGTGGAAGGTATGCGAAAGGTGTTAGCTGCCGGGCATATTAATGTGAAAAACAGGAAGTGGCTCGTGGTAGACCCAAACAACCAGGAGGTTCGAATGAAGTTACACTGGGTGCTCCACAATGTAACTAATGACGAATATACGTGTGGCCTTCGACCGTATGGCGAAGTCACAGAGGTGAATAGGGAACGCTGGGCGCGTGTCCGGTGTGTCAGAGAAAGGTTCGACAACACGTGTGCTAAGCCTGAAGCTAAAGACAGGGGTCACAATTGAAGACGTTCCCCACCAAGTACGTGTCGCTGGAGAACTTGCTCTCGTCGTAATACCTGGAAAGGCCCCTCTTTGTTTGCGCTGCCAAGGAAAAGGTCACATCCGCCGTGACTGCCAAATCCTCGATGTCAGCGGTGCCGACGGTTTGGCCACGACGAAGCCCAGTGTGTGCCTACGTACGCGAACATAACGGACCCGCGAAAAGCAAAGATGCTTCTGAAAATTTCATGGACGAAGTTGAAGCCGAAGAAGCAGCAGCGATGGCGCGGAGAAACCCAAAAAGCCGGAAACGCCCCCCAGTACGACGGTGAAACAGGTGTTGATAGCGAGCGATCAAAAGAAGTCGAAAGAAACGTCAGCAGAACCAAAAAGTAGGCACCCCAATGTAATATGACCGAAAATCGTGTGGTAGAAGCGGCTGCGCCGTGCGACCCTTCGAAACATGAGAGTGAAGCCATGGAAGGCATCACATCGATGTCCGCCAAACGAGGGCCATAACGAAACCTTCGAAGACTCGGACCTTCCTAAGGATGCAAGCGGCGGCCCTCCGCCACCCAAATCGGCTTTGATGCGACGAATGTCGTTCAAGCCGAAACGAACATCCCACCTGACGGACGACCAGAGGCGAAACTGCCGAGCTAAAGGCGGGGCCCTCGCTTCCCTTGTGCAAGCCAGCGTACATTGCCTCCTCTAAAACAAAGACGTTTAGGACGCTGCTACGGAGTCCAGCCACCGGAATCTGTTGAGAGTGAAGACACGGGGCAGCTGGATGATGCCAACTGTGAATTGCCGCAGCACGGTGAACCCTCTTATACATCTCTGCGCTCCGAGGTAAACGCTGTGCGATCTAAGTGCTCCTCACAAATAAGAACGGAAAGCTTGCCGTGTCCTTACGAATCGCCACTTTGAATATACGTGGACTAGCAGCCAAGAAGCGTCAAAGTCAAATTAATCGTCTCTTTCTCGAAAATAATTTAGTTGTGGCAGCTGTGCAAGAAACCAAGATTGAAGTGAGGAGCACACGGATCGTATGGTGGAGACTTTTCGAAGACCATAATGTTTGTGTGAGCCACGCAAAAGGTACATCCGGGGGCTGCGCAATTTATATAAGAAACAACGTAGTCATTGAAAGTGAAAAAGTTGTAGCGTCAGAGAAGGGGCGCTTGATTGTGCTTGACTTTTTGTATTCTGGAAAGGAATGGCGTGTTATTTGTATTTATGCACCAAACACTGATAATGAGCGTATTGTATTGTTTGAAAGAGTAGAACAATTTCTGAAATGTGAAAAATGCCTTATCATGCTCGGTGATTTTAACTGTATTTGCATGGCTGAAGATAGAGCTAGAAGTGTGCCTGCACGAGATAAAAGTGAGCGACTACTAATCTCGCTGCTCGAAGAATATTACATGGAAGATTTAGGATACCTACTTTCAAAAGTAGGCCGACCCACTTTCACGCATTACCAACGCGGAAGCTGTGCTAGGCTGGATAGAATATACACTACAGTCTCTCTTGCCAAAGAGTGTGTTAAACTTCGAAGTTAAGCACGTATCTTTAGCGACCACAGCCTTGTAACAGCCACACTTGGAACCAATTCAAAAAAGAGCCGGTTCAACTGGGAACTATGGAAGTTCAACGTGAAACTCTTAGAAGACGAAACATTTACACAAGGTGTAAAACAAATAATCGAAGACATGGTATCGACAAAAACACACGGATGGATAGCGGAGTGGGAAAAGTTTAAAAACGCGGTCAAAATGACTGCGATTGAAAGGGGAAGCATACTTTGTCAGAAAGAAAAGATTAAAGAGAAAGAACTTCAATGTCAGCTCAATTATCTGATGTGCATGGAAAGTGCGAATCCCGGCTTATATACAAAGGAAATACGTGAGGTAAAAAACAAGCTTGAACTTATCGCAGCAGAGAAGTACAAAGCAGCAGTGATAAGAGCACGAGCTGAAAAGATATGGATGGGTGAAACGCCCAACAAGCGCGCGCTGTGCGACGAAATAAGATATTCAGTTAAAAATGAAATACGCCAGATTCATTATCACAATGACGTGACGTGTGAAAAGAGTAAAATCGAAGATGCCTTTGTAGAATACTACAGTGAGTTATTCACAAATAAAACGAACCACGCAGCTGGTTCTAAAGCTGCGATCATTAGTTTAATGCCAAAGCTTGAAAATGAAATCAAAACGCGAATGGAGCTGCCAATAAGTGTGAACGAAGTGAGAAACGCTATTAAGGAACTAGCCGTAGGGAAAACTCCTGGACCCGATGGATTAGGGGCCGCCTTTTACAAACGTTTATTGAAGAGGTTAGTCCGATTTTGCACGAGGTCATCAGTGAGGCGTACGAAAACAAAGCGTTGCCTCCCTCCTTCCTATGTGCTCATATGGTCCTAATACCAAGACAGATAATCCAGACAAACTATAATGTCAGTAGGAGCTTACCGCCCAATAACTCTTACAAACGTAGACTATAAAATATATACAAAAGTTCTAGCCTAACGATTACAAAGCGTTGTCAAGCTGCTCGTAGGACCGCATCAGACGTGCGGCATAAAGGGTCGCTCTATTTGTACCAATGTGCATGTAGCCCGCAGCGTTTTAGAGTGTTGCGATGCCATGGCGGGACGGGTTGCTATGCTTCACCTTGATCTTGCTAGGGCTGTTTGACCGTGTCGCACACGAATTCCGTTTTTCTTTGCTTGAACACGTCAACCTTGGAAAAGTAATGCTGGAAGGTTTAAAGATGGCTTACAGTAATTGTACAGTGCGAACTAATTGTGAACAAGAACCTTACAAGAAGCATTGACGTCAGGTCATCCATAAAACAAGGCTGTGCGCTGTCTTCTCTGCTTTTTGCGCTATACCTTGAACCTTTCTGCCTCAGCTTAATTAACAACAGCAAAATTAATGGCTTCGTGCTTCAAACGCAACACGTCAAAGTTCTCGCATACGCTGATGACGTTGGTGTTTTCTGCACTGATCGCAAAAGCATAGAAGAGACGATAAGCGTCACCAAGGCATTCTGCGAAACAGACAGGATGTGCGATAAAGTGGGAGAAGAGCGTCGGCTTCTGGCATGGCACGTGGGACGTTAAGCCGCAATCATTCGCGAGCATCAAGTGGTCCAACACACCCACTGCGTATATAGGTGTGCCCCTGGAACATTATAACCAGACAGGAGATTACTGGGATGACCTGACGTCAAAGGTGAAGCAAAAGTTGGTGGATGGCAAGGCCGTGAATTGTCAATGTTCGCGCGTGTGAGTGCTTGCAATGTTTTCCTGATTGCAAAAGTGTGGTATGTGCTACAGTTTCTGTCAATGTCTCGCGTAAATGTGCAAAAATTGCACCGTATTTTTGCGGTCTTCATTTTGGGGCTCAAACTGGGAAAGAGTCAGCAGAACAAATCTTTTTCGTTCAGTGAAAGACGGGGGCCTTGGTCTTTCACATCTGTTCATCAGACAAATTGTGTCGCGGTTTGTGTTTTTACGGGACCAGAAAGACCCGTTTTTGAGAACCGTTATGCATGTGAGGTTAAAAAATGTAATTCCTGATTTTGTTGTGTCTAGTGCAGCTGCAATTGATGGCGGTATAAAAGGCTACCTCAAAGAAGTGGTGACGGCATTCAGGATGCTTCAAGCACGATTTTCACTCGAGTATTTGAGTCTTGTATCAAGAAAAAAGCTGTACAAAGACATGATCACTGTAATGATGCCCACACCATTATATAGATCACTAAACAATAAAGGCCCCGGGCCAGACGTTCTAAAAGAGTTAAAAAATGACTGTTAGAGGATCTATAAAACGTTTTTCTTTAAATTACACACGAACACATTGCCTGTGAAAACATGGCTTAAAGACAAAGGCATATTTATACCGTAGACGACAAACTGCACCCTGTGTAACAAACCGGAGACGATCGAACACACATTCATTGACTGCTGGGATCCAATATTTTTTTGGGATGTGTTACAAAGAACACTGAAGAAGAGCTACCGATAACACCACATGGAATACGTTATCTTTCAGTGCAGAATGAGTGTGGTGTTCCATACGACATGATAATGTTATTGGGGCTTTACAGTCTCTGGATCACACGCATGGCCGTGAGGCATATGGATCCTAAAGCCAAATCGACGCGGGAAAACTTTATTGAATGTGCAATGTATGTGCGCGAGACATATCGAAGGTTGGATGAACCTCCAGATTGTATGGAGGTATTTGATGAATTGGTGGAAATGAAGTGTTTTTAATCCATCACAATGGTCGAGTAGGCCAATGTGGTTTTTATACATATGTATTGCTTTATTTCTGAATAAAAAAAGGTTATTTAGAAAAAAAAGCGTCGGTGGTTCAGTGGTAGAATACTCGCCTGCAACGCGGGTGGCCCGGGTTCGATTCCCGGCCGACGCACTTAATTTTTATTTAGAAAATGTGTGGAGTATTGCGCAATAACAATGCCATAAGAGCTGGTCGGAGCACATCGCGTCGGTGGTTCAGTGGTGGAATACTCGCCTGCCACGCGGGTGGCCCAGGTTCGATTCCCGGCCGACGCACTTAATATTTTTTACGAAATGTGTGGAGCATTGCGCAACAACAATGCCATGAGAGCAGGTCGAAGCACATCGCGTCGGTGGTTCAGTGGTAGAATACTCTCCTGCCACGCGGGTGGCCCAGGTTCGATTCCCGGCCGACGCACTTAATATTTTTTTACGAAATGTGTGGATCATTGCACAATAACAATGCCACGAGAGCAGATCGAAGCACGTCGCGTCGGTGGTTCAGTGGTAGACTACTCGCCTGCCACGCGGGTGGCCCAGTTTCGATTCCCGGCCGACGCACTTAATATTTTTTTACGAAATGTGTGGATCATTGCGCAATAACAATGCCATGAGAGCAGGTCGAAGCACATCGCGTCGGTGGTTCAGGGATTCCACTTCCGGCCACCGTAGTGAACGGACGCGGAATGTTGTGCTCCTCGAAAGGGGCGGTTCCAGCGGCCCAGCCGAGTGACGGTATCAGGCTTATGGAAACGTCGACACAGGATTATCAGCTCGATTTGCCCCAGCTTCCATCAGGTACAACTGTCTGCAATACTATGTTTTCGCATGGTGATTTAAAAGCCCGCCCCTACCGAGTTGAGCATTTTCGCGATGCGCTCGATCGTCTCAAGCTGATGCCGGAGGTGACGGCCCTAGGGGCGTATCAGATGAACCACGTTTGGCAATAACTTTTAAGGACGAAGAGGGAAAAAGAAGCTTTTGTCGGCGAAAACGCTCAGCGTTAAGGACCACCGGTGCGTCGCTATTGACCCCTGTCACCAGGACATTAGGATGAAGATGTACTGGCTGCTTCACACGACGCCCGACGAGGACGTTCGAACAGCCTTAGCGCCATACGGCACCGTGACTGAGATATGCAGGGAGAAGTGGCGTGTTCCAGGATGCGGGGACAAAGGCTCTCACACTAGGCTGGTGTCGCTGCGCTTGAAAGCTGGCATGACCATTGAAGACATACCACATCAGCTACGAGTGGGGGATGACCATGCGCTCGTGTTCGTGCCTGGCAGAGCCCCGCTCTGCCTCCGGTGCCACGGCACCGGCCATATCCGGCGCGAGTGCCGTGTGCCACGCTGTGGGCTCTGTCGTCGTTACGGCCACGACGAGACTCAGTGCGTGAGGAGCTATGCCAACGTGACCGTATCTGGCAGGGGTGAATCCTTGGAGGAACACATGATGGACCAGGCCGACGCGGAAGTAACTTCTGGAGGGAGCAGCGACTCGCCTGCTTCGCAGGTGAAGTCCGATCTGAAGGCTAGTGGAGAATGTCAGCCCAGCGAAGAAAGGACGA
Source organism: Rhipicephalus sanguineus (assembly GCF_013339695.2). Taxonomy (NCBI): domain Eukaryota; kingdom Metazoa; phylum Arthropoda; class Arachnida; order Ixodida; family Ixodidae; genus Rhipicephalus; species Rhipicephalus sanguineus. Next base: position 200,110,304 of record NC_051177.1, read on the forward strand.
GAGTCAAGATAACAAAGGTCAAGACGTACCGGGAGCGGAGGCGTCCATGGTACGTCCAAAGGCGGTGGCTACTAAGGGGGAGGCTCCTCGAAGCTCCTCTGGAGTAGACGCTACTGAAGAGCCTGTTGAGGGCATGGATTTAACCGGTGCGAGCTCAAAGAGGCCCAGGGACCCGTCAGAGGGAGGAGATGGACGTGAAGGTGATGACGGTAGCTGCGAGGGTCCTCCTCCGAAAGCTACCCTTCTCAGACGCGCAACCCTGAAACCAAAACTGAACATTCCTCCTGACAAGCGGAATTCGCCGTTGGCTGCCCCGCCGTAGCGGGGTCGCTGTCTGGGAGTGGTCTATGGCTGTGGACGGTCTTCGTGCGGAACTTCCTGACCCTAGTGCTAGTTTGCAACGGAACTGGTGGGCCTACAAACTATGCGTCAAACATGAAGGGAGAGCAGAACGATGTAAGTTTGTTTGCAGTATAATTCGTTGTGCGAGTGTCCTTTGAGCTTTCTCTTCTGTTTTCAGTGGCCAGTAATAATAATGTAGCACTTCGTATTGCCACGTTTAATGTTCGAGGGTTAACGTCCAGGCGGCGACAAGTGCAATTAAATCGCCTGTTGATGGAAAACGACATAGACATTCTTGCTGTCCAAGAAACAAAGATTGAAAGTGAAGAGCAAACAACGAAAATGGTTGATATGTTTAAATCACGGTACAATGTTTGCGTATGTCATGCGGTGGGCAAGTCAGGAGGGTGTTTATTAATGCTGCGTAATTCTGTCGGTATCGTTGAACAAAGTGTGTTAACAACCCAGGATGGACGATTTGTACTGTGTGATTTTGCTTTACATGATGTATGTTGGCGAATAATATGTGTGTATGCTCCAAACATCGTACATGAAAGAACTGCATTTTTTGATTATGTGGCCAACCTTTTGACACCTGACAGAAATGTGGTTCTCCTAGGAGATTTTAATTGTGTTTGTATGCCTGAAGACCAGTGTACAGAATACGAGAGGTAGAGATACGAGTGCAATCAGACTTCATGAAATCGTGTCGAATTTTGAGTTAGCCGATGTCGGAAACATCTTAAGTGGAAATGAAGTATTTTACACTCACTTCCAAGGGGAGAGCCATGCTAGGCTAGACCGGATATACATGTCAGCGGGTCTTGTGCCAAGGCTCACGAACTACGCAGTGAAACATGTGAGCTTTAGTGACCACAGCATAGTGGTGTGTACGGTCGGGAAAAAATTCAGCGGCTCGAGTTTAACTGGGAACTCTGGAAAATGAATGATAACATCTTAAAAGACGACTGCTTCGTGAGAGCTATAATGGAAAAAATCCAAACTGTAAGAAAGGAGGCTGTGTCAAACATAGCGGAGGCATGGGAGAATTTTAAAAACGAAGTAAAACTACTTGCGATCGAGAGGACGACGGTGATACGCCGCAAAGCAAAACAAGGGAAAAAGAATTACAAAACATGCTAGGTTACATTCAAAACGCCGAGTTCACTGTACCGGGATTATTCAGTACAGAATAAAACGATCAAAAGCGAACTTGAAGCGATGGATGCGGAACGTTATCAAGGCGCAGTGATAAGGGCACGAACGGAGCGACTATGGCAAGAGGAAGCGCCAACAAAAACGCGCGCTCAGTGAAGAGAAAGGTTACGCCTCAAGTAACCGTATTAAAGAAATCTGGTACAACGACGCTTTGTAGGCAGGCCAAAGTACAATAGAGTCAGCCTTTGTTGAGCATTACCGGACACTGTTAAGCAGACAGGTCAAAGTGTCGGAAGAGTTCGTAGATACCTTTCTGGCGCTCCTGCCAAAGGTAGATGACGAAGTGAAAGAGGGACTCGAAAGGCCCATCTCAGTCACTGAAATTTTACACGCTATAGAAACCCTTGGTAGCGGAAAGTCGCCAGGACCTGATGGGCTGGGAGCGCTCTTCTACAAAACGTTTAAGATGGAAGTTGCAGAAATACTTCACAGTGTTATAGCAGAAGCATACGACCTTAAACAGCTACCACCCTCATTTAGAAGAAGTCACGTTGTGCTAATACCTAAAACAAATGACCCAATCAAGCTACAGTCAGTAAAGGGATATAGACCTATAAGTCTCACGAATGTGGATTATAAAATATACATGAAGGTACTAGGGAAAACACTACAGTCTGTATTAACACAATAGTTGGTCCTCATCAAACTTGCGGAATAAAGAAGCGAACAATATTCACTAATATTCACGTCGCTAGAAGTATACTGGAGTGTTGCGACTCGAGCCTCGGGTGCGTTGCAATGGTCGAGCTCGATTTGGAAAAAGCTTTCGACAGAGTTGCTCACAGCATTCTTATGGCCACGTTAGAATACATCAATGTAGGTGGAATCATTCACGACGGTGTCGCCATGGCTTATGAAGAATGCTCTGCTCAACTGATAATAAATAAACGACTGAGTGACAACATACCGGTGCTTTCAGGAGTGCGTCAGGATGTCCCCTGTCGCCGTTGCTCTTTGCTATTTTTCTTGAGCTTTCCGTCTAAGATACGTGAAAACCAAAATATCCGTGGCTATCGTCTAATAAACCAAGAGGTAAAAATACTAGCGTACGCAGACGATATTGCGCTGTTCTGTACAGACCAAGAGAGCATTCGGGAGGCAATTAAAGATGCTAGACAATTCTGTAGCAGCACTGGTAGTGCCATAAACTGGCAAAAAAGCTTAGGCTTCTGGCATGGCCAGTGGAGTAGTAGGTGGACAGTTTTCGAAAGCATAGCGTTCACCGACACCCCGACCAGTTACCTCGGCGTGCCTTTACAACATTACCAAGATGCGAATACGCAGTGGACAGAACAAGCTGAACGGTTCAGGCGCAAACAACCAGGTGGGGAGGCAGGAGCCTCTCAATATTTGCGAAATCGGCAGTGTGTTATGTGTTCTTGTCGCCAAAGTGTTTTACATGTTACATGTATTATGTATGTCCCGAATGAGTGTGCAGAAGATGCACAGGAATTTTTGCGGTTTTCGTGTGGGGATCTAAATGGGAGCGTACAAGTCGTTTGAATTTGTTTCATTCGGTGAAAAAAGGGGGACTGGGATTACAAAACTTGTTTTTCAAGCAGATAGTGGCTAGATTCATGTTCCTGCGTGATGAAAGTAATGGTTTCTTGCGATGTGTCATCCAGACGCAACTGAGTGACGCAATGCCCAGATTTTCTATTTACGTCAAGCCCAGCACCAAAAGTGTCAGTGAAAGGGTTTTGGTATGAGATAATAAGTGCTTATCGGTTCCTGAGAGCGCACTTTTCGTTAGAATATTTGAGCGCTGTCACAAAAAAGCGATTGTACAGAGATTTGGTGCATGTTATGTGTCCTGCTCCAAGATACCGGGCGATATATGTACTCGGGAATGAAAAGAATGTTTTAAAACGGGTTAGAAGAATGCCAGTGAGGGCTACCACAAAGACGTTTTTCTTTATGCTACACACGGCACGCTTCCTGTCAAGCCATGGCTAAAAGAGAAGGGAATATTCCTACCTTGGGGTGTAAGCTGCTACATTTGCAAAAAACCTGAAACCATTGAGCATATTTTCTTGGATTGCTGGGACTCCGTCTTCCTTTGAGATATTCTACAAAGGACTTTTAAAAAAGAGTTCCCACTAACACCATTCGGTATCCGGTTTTTACCATTTGAAGAAACAGGAGGTGTGCCCTATGACATCGTGATGCTACTTTGTATGCACAGCGTGTGGAAAACACGAATGGCTGTGCAAAATGAAGATGTAGATATAAGGCCTGCTAGTGAATACTTTAAAGAAAATGTTCTCTTTATTCGAGAAGTGTACAAAACTCTTAGTGAACCACCAGAGTGGTTACCTGCCTTTGAACAATTGGCTACAATGAAATACTATTAACATAATTCATCAACAAGATACAATCGCGGATTGCACATGTTGATTTTTCGGCTGGGGCCGATGCTGTCTGTGCTGTCCAATGTCTGTATCGCTACGAACAGGTTTTAAATAAAAAAAAAGCGCCGGAGGTTCAGTGGTAGAATACTCGCCTGCCACGCGGGTGGCCCAGGTTCGATTCCCGGCCGACGCACTTAATATTTTTTACGAAATGTGTGGAGCATTGCGCAACAACAATGCCATGAGAGCAGGTCGAAGCACATCGCGTCGGTGGTTCAGTGGTAGAATACTCGCCTGCCACGCGGGTGGCCCAGGTTCGATTCCTGGCCGACGCACTTCATTTTTTTACGAAATGTGTGGAGCATTGCGCAACAACAATGCCATAAGAGCAGGTCGAAGCACATCGCGTCGGTGGTTCAGTGGTAGAATACTCGCCTGCCATGCGGGTGGCCCGGGTTCGATTCCCGGCCGACGCACATAAGTTTTTTACGAAATGTGTGGAGCATTGCGCAATAACAATGCCATGAGAGCAGGACTAAGCGCGGCGCGTCGGTGGTTCAGTCTGTGTATATTTGGGGCTCAAGTTGGGAGCGCACGAGTCGTTGCAGTCTCTTTCAGAGGGTGCAGCATGGAGAACTAGGTATCTCTCATCTTTTTTGAAACAAGTTGTTTCAAGGTTTATTTTTGGCTCCGCGATCAGAGCAACGATTTTTTTAGAACGGTATTACAAGTTCGCCTATGAGACCACACCGCGGAGTATGTTGTGTCAACCAGCATTGTGGCATCTGGCCTACTACCAGGATTTCTACGTGAAATAGTGCCTTCTTATAGAATACTTAAAGCACATTTTTCTCTTGATTCATCATGATTTAAGTAGCGCACTGACGGACGGGGACAGAGAAAAAGAAGGTTCACAACACGTGCGCTAACTCGCAACTGATTTTATTCGGAAGAACATGCTAATATGAAGGTGAAGAACAACACAAAAAAGGAACAGAAACATATAAACTTTGTAATCATCTGCAGGTTCCGCTTAGGTATTGAAATTCCGCGTCACTTAGCGCGATAGATGGTAGACTGATACATGTTTTTTCCTTTCCTTTGAATGTGGAGCGCTTCGATGACTTGAAATCGAGAGTTCGACGGAAGCCCGTCTGGTCGGTACGAAACATGAAGAATAAAAGGCAACCACCGACCAAATAAATATTTTAAAAAGAAAGAAACGACGTTTCGGCTTCCATACGGAAGCCTTGTTCACAATGAAGCCAATGAAGCCCCTGCACAAGCTATCCGGCTACCTTCATAGAATGCTATCACCCCTAGTTGGACAAGGCAACACTCACGTGCGCAACTCCGCCCATTTCGTTGAAAAAGTCGGCTCCTTGGTCCTTGATGAAGACGAGGTGATGGTTTCATTTGACGTGGTCTCCTTGTTCACTTCCATTCCCACTGATCTCGCCGTTGAGTCATGTACTGCTGCTCTTGAAGCTGATCCGCATCTTGCCGAAAGGTCTCCCTTCGATGTCCCGGATTTGAGAAAGCTTCTCAGCTTTTGCCTTGCCAACACCTACTTCAGCTTCGACAAGGTCTTCTACAAGCAAGTTCACGGAGCACCTATGGGTGCCTCTGTCTCGGTGACTGCTGCGAACCTAACCATGGAATGGCTGGAAAATCGGGCTCTCGCTTCTTTCAGCCCATCACCAAGAATTTTCCTTCGCTATGTTGATGATTGTTTTTGTGTCATCGAGTGCTCTGCTTTAGAAGCATTCACGGCACACCTCAACAATCAATCTACCGCCATTCAGTTCACCGTGGAAATGGAGGCTAACCAGAGGCTACCCTTTTTGGACGTTCTTGTTAAGAGGACCAATGGAGCGCTATCTTTCTCTGTCTACCGAAAAGGCACGCACACTGGCAGGTACCTGAACTTCAAGTCTGTTCACCCTGACACTCATAAGAGGTCAGTGGTTGCCTCCTTGTTAGGCCGTGCAAATCGCCTTTGCACGAATCCTGAAGACCTGAACGCCGATGTAAAGATGGTTCGGGAGGATCTTTCGACGTGCGGTTACCCGCCAGCGTTTGTTAATGCGGTGGAACATCGCATGTCCGCTCCCTCACAGCCTGCCAGTGTCCGACAGAGAAAACGCGCAGCTGTTCCTTATGTGCCCGGAATAAGTGAGACTTTGTCACGCGTTCTGCGTAGCTACGACGTCGAAGTAGCCCACGTGCCTGTGCGCAAGTTACGGCACACACTTGTTGGTGGGAAGGACAAACTTCCGAAGGAAGCCTTTCCTGGTGTTGTGTATAAAATCCCTTGTGCGGACTGCGATAGTGTTTATATCGGGGAGACCGGCAATTTCAGACAGCGCCTGCGCCAGCATCAGAACGATGTGAAAAACAAGAAAGTGGCATCTAATGCACTGGCGGAGCATGCGGACACGACTAATCACACTATAGACTGGTTGAATGCGAGCATTATCGGGAAGGAAAGAAACTGGACGTCACGCCTGCATCTTGAGTCCCTCGAGATACAATCTACTGAACAGACGCTGAATCCGTAATGTTGGAAACCTTCCCTCGTGCTATGCGCGGTGCTTACGTCACTTACTGAAACCTGTATAGTTAGATGCTTTTGGTGTTCTTGGCTTCATTGTGAACAAGGCTTCCGTATGGAAGCCGAAACGTCGTTTCTTTCTTTTTAAAACATTTATTTGGTCGGTGGTTGCCTTTTATTCTTCATGCTTCGATGACTTCTCTTGCCATCTGTTGTCTATGACGTGACAGAACGCAGATGGCAAGAGAAGACAACATATGGCAAGAGAAGTCATTGAAGCGTTCCACATTCAAAGGAAAGGGAAAAAATGTATCAGTCTACCATCTATCGCGCTAAGTGACGCGGAATTTCAATACCTAAGCGGAACCTGCAGATGATTACAAAGTTTATATGTTTTTTGTTCCTTTTTTGTGTTGTTCTTCACCATTATATTAGCATGTTCTTCCGAATAAAATCAGTTGCGAGTTAGCGCCCGTGTTGTGCACCTTCTTTTTCTCTGTCCCCGTCCGTCAGTGCGCTACTTAAATCATGATGAATCCGTACCAACTAGCTCAAGTTTCAATTCTCATGCAGTTTATTTCTCTTGATTATCTGGCGTTAGTTTTAAAAAAAGCTGTATAAGGGTCTAATAGATGTATTTCTACCTCTACCAGTATAGACGAGGAAACCTAAAGTTTGCGCGCGCCACTCCAGCGCCGGATGCTCCCCTTGTGGGCCGCTGATAACGTCGAAGGTCGTCATGTCGACCGTGGAAGCGACTGCGTGCTGCCACGCGCACGTTTTCGGCGGAGCGCGTGCTGCCGGCGATTGCGTTTCCAAGTTGCAAATAAAGCCACGTCATTGCACAAGTCGGTACGCACCATTCTTATGCGGCGCAGTGCCGCATCAGCCTCAGAAGATTATAAGCACTGAACTGAACTGTGAAACTGCATATTCAAGAGAAAACAGGCAAAACAAGCACCAAGCTGTAAGCAGATTCAAATCGTCATTTATTTTGCGGGCCTTATTTTGATCACTGTCGTACGGCAGACCGAGTGGTCCTTACGTAGACAGCAATAAAGTTCAGTCGACTCCTCCCGTATCGTCGCGCCCATTCAATACCTTCAGGAAAGAGCACACTGGAACACCAACCAGCTGATGTGAAAAGGCGTTGTCGTACTGCGCATACCGCGAAATATTTAACACCGCGATCGCGATTGCGTATAAGCATTGGTGCTCTCCGATAATCCTGTTTGCGGCCTGCGAGCCCGTGAAGCAGCTGCGTGACAGAACGGGTTCTGTATTGTAGATTCATCGCATAAATGCACAAATGGCGATTGTATTTTTAAAGACGATAAACGCAGAAATTTTGGTCTGTCTGTCTTCATGTTTGTCTGTCTGTCACCCGATTCAGCCACCCGCACGGTTGCCAGGTCGAAAAGGCAAACAATAGCCAATAACTCGGAAAAACTAGCCAGAAAGTAGCCAACTTGAGCCAAGGGCAGTAAAAGTAGCCAAAAGTAGCCACACGTGTGTGAAATCGACCGCGACGTTGTTATTCAAATGACTAAATTCAGTAGCTTTTGGTGGAAACGTAAGAAAGTACACCAGAAACCCTTCAAAATCATAATTTCTGGGAATAAAGCATAAACTGTTGACTTTAGCAAACATTTCGTGCCGGATGATGAAGTTTCTTACGCTGTTGCAGAAATGACATCCTCTTCGCGCGCCTTGCGTGTCTTTTTTTAAAAGGGCTAGAACTACCACCGACAGTAAAAATGAGTGCTGCATAAGTGTGCTCAAAATCAGTTTCCGTGATTGAAGCATAAATTGTACTCACTTCGGCAATCGTTTCTCGCGTGATGACGAAGTTCGAGTAATTAATATTCTCGAGTCGCAGTCCGCCCTAATTCCTTGAAACGACACAAGCAGTTCGTCAGATATCCGATTTCTAATGTCGACAAGTGCATAGCACCTTGGATGCGGAGCGCTTTCGTTTGCCCTGTTCACTTTCAATTAGTTGAAAGTCGCGTTCAGCAATAGGCGGTCTGCGAAACGAGACGCCATGCAACAGTTTTCTCCCAAGTCCCAGCCACTTATGCATAAGGCTTTTCTTTTGCATAATGCAAGCGCCAAATTCAGTTTCGGGAGCTTGTAACACGCCTTGATCACGGTGTTTTGACACCGTGATCAAGGCGTGTTAGTCGGTCGAGGTGTTAGCGGTCGAGTATGCGGTGCGGACTCGACCGCCAGCGGCTGCGACGTCACAAGATATTGATCATTTGGCTAAAAGTGACGCAACAAGAAACTAGCCAAAAAGTAGCCAAGTAGCCAACGCACTTTTTCTGCCGCCACCGGCCTAAAAAGGTAGCCAAATTGGCGCAAAGTAGCCTAACCTGGCAACCCTGGCCACCCGGCCAAAGTTTAACCACTTGCTTACCGCCCAGCCATCTTGAACTGGTACGGCCGTTCATACTTGTGAACACTGTCAATGAAAAAGTAAATATTACGCATATCTGAGGCGCAATATCAATACGTAAGTATTAGTTGGTGTATTCCTTTAATAGACAATACGTAGATAAGTAATTCTGATGACTAATGTTTCTTAGGCTGCGCTGAAAATGCTAGTGTTTCTTAGGCTGCGCTGAAAATGCGGCGCTATGAGGCAGATGCGGCGGTTCAACGTAGAGGAGGAGGTCTCGTGTAGTACGACCAGCACAAGACTATCGTCTTTCGACGACATTTGCAGCGAAGCACGCAGATACGCGGCCAATTTTTTTATCATTACTAACTCGATTAGTTTATTCTGATAGGTCTTTGAAAATCCCTGTATCATTTATTGTACGCAGTACAAACAAAGACTATTTCTGATCGTTTCATATATGTCGTTCATCCACTATATGATGATAACGTGTCCTCCCCCCCGCGTGCCGGATTGAGAGGTTCGCCTGTTGCATGGGCATGCGAAGATAAGTTTTCGTGCCTTCTTTCTTTTCCGCCGTTGTGCGTCTATTCAGTTGTTAGTCGGCGTTTGTGGTGTCCTGACTTCTTTCTTGTGTCCGTGTTTGCACGCCCTGTCATTTTAGAATGAATACTTACCAACTAGCTCAGCTCTCAGTTATTTTTGTACCTCGTAAAAGCGGGCGCTCAAGCTATTTTAACACGAAAGTGTTTTATGCCGGGGTCCACCACGGCTGCTCCACTGACGTATTTCCGTCACGGATATGACGCTGTAAATTATAAAGACTAACAGCTCGCAAAGAAAAAAACTACAAGGAAAAGTTCCCACACCGGGAGTCGAACTTACGACCCCTCGCTCCACAGCGCGCGGCGCGAAACGATTCGGCCACAAACGGCATGTTCTCTGCAATGCTAACGGCGAGCTATTTATATACACCATTTGCCGGTGGCGGTACTCAGAGATCGGCGGTATAGTGTGTTTTCGTTATCACTAGCGAGATGGCGCGAAGCGCTCGAAGAGCGCGCTTTAAAGTCGTCCCCACGCGGATTAGCGCATGCCTAGACAGGGCGTGGTCGCCCGTGCGGGCGCTTATCTCGTGATCTCGGTGGTTTGTAAGTCTTGTGCTCTGGCCGCAAATTTCCGTTGAGAGCCCGAAGGTCACCTCGCTCACTGCAGAGGCCGCTTTTGCGAAAGGAGCACGTTGCTCACACAGAAATAAGTTACAACTGTGACAGTTCGGGCTCATCCTGTGTATGTTCGTTCCGTGCGTTCTTTCTGCTTGAGCAGCGCATTGCAAGTTTCGAGCGGCTTGCCTTTCTTCGCGTAACATTACAATTTGATGCTGTAGCATTCATTTCTTCGCGCTTGGGGCAAAAGAATGCACAACAAACGCTCAACTACGTATAGTAAGACACGTTTCTCTTTCGTGTTATACCGATTCCTATGACAGAGGGATCAGCCATGTTTTTCTCTTTTTATTTCAAACGCGTAAAGAGGCCATATTGGTGCAAGAGATATTGCAGCATTCCGTTCTTTCTAGACATTGACTACTGTGTACAAAGCCATTGTATTTGGTTACCAAAAAAGTTACAGTTTCGCCGCAAGGGCGAAGCACTGAATGCGATAGCAAGAAAAGCGGCCCGTGATGGACGCGCTGCTACGCTGCAGAAACATCTGCCCCCTGGCAGCAACTACCGCGCGAGCAGACAGCGGAAGGGCAAGGTTCTCCCTGCGCAAATATTAGAAGAAGCGAGCGAGCTGGCCGACGACTTTTAAATGCGCCCGTTGCGCTCCTCACGCCATATCGCTGGTAATGAAGAAACGCTTATAAGCGGCTGCCGTATCTGAGTCCTGCCAGCGGTAAATAGTGTGTAACAACGCTCGCCGTTAGCAACCCAAAGGATCTGCGCTTTGTGGCGTAGTGGTTAGCGCCACGCCCTGCGGAGCGAGAGGTCGCTGGTTCGATTCCGCGCTTCGGTAGCATTTTTCTGAATTATTTTTCTTTTGGACTCTCTGTCTATATAACTGCTGTCGCTGTCTATATAGACTGTCTATATCTGCTATCGCAATAAAAATCTCGCCCCTCTTTTGGAGGCAAAGCAGCACAAAATGTTACCATTCGCTCAACTGTTGCTAGTCGAAACACTGTATATATTTGTCTGTGCGTGTTTGTGTACTGTGTGCGCATCTTCGTTTCCATAAATTTTAGCAACGTGGCTTTTATGTCACTCTGAATGACATTGGAAAGAAATAAACGACAGTTGTGTTTTTTTCTTCGCACTGTTCTATTTTCGGAAACCGCTGGACTAGGAAAACAGCCCACCTCAAACTTCGGGAACTTGTGTGCAAGAACGGAACAGTGAAGCCTACATGCACGACACATGCATCACACATCCCCTGTATGCACGACATCGCGCACAATCCTAAAAAGTCACAGTTTCACTGCAAGGGCGAAGCGATGAATACGATAGCAACAAATTGTAGTGTTATACGAAGTGAAGCTGGCAGCTAACTGTTTTGTATCCGATCTCGCGTAACTACAAAACGCTGGTGTAAGAGAGTACGGCCGCTCCAGGGAGAGATGCTCTCCGCATAGTCACTTCGCGTTGAGAGCGCAGCACGTAGAAGGGCCGCCCGAGCCGCCCGCTGTGATGGCTGTCGAGATAGCGCGCACGCCATCAATCGCGACCGCGCCCTTAGATTCAAAGTTCAAAGTTGCTGCTCGCGCGACACCCCCCCCCCCTCACCGAGGGAATGCACCCTTCCAGCGACGGAGGGTGCATGCGTCTTTTCATGCTCGTTAAAGACGGGCGGGTCGTTTCCTGTCTGCTTCGACGGCAGGCCTCCCGAGCGGGGTGATGTTATCGCATGCACCCTCCGAGCGACGGAAATGGGCCGGCTCGTTTGATCTCTGATTCGGCCGCGTTCGTCACCCCCGCTCGCGCGCTTTTACCCGCGGTAGAACATACGATGCGCGGGGGGATCTTGTCAATTTTGACTTCATACGGGAGGGACATGACGGCGACGGTAAAAACCCGTCGAGACTGTCCATATAATTGCTATCGAAATAAAACATCGGTGCTAAAGTCAGCATAAAGGTTGTCATGTCTGCGCCCGAAAAATTGTCCAGGCTCTGCATCGCCACGAGCCCAGTTGTACCGAAGAAAGAAAAATGCGGCGTAAAGCACCGTAACCAGTACGTCGACTGCACGAAAGAAGTCGTGTATAAGTAGCCACTTCCGTGTGGACGGCTTTACATTGGGCTAACAGGTCGCTGTTTGAACCATCGCCTGCGCGAACGTGCTAACAGGGGGGAAAGGAGCAGTGATCGGAATCTGGCTATTCATTGCCGCGACTGCGGGTGTAAACCGTTTTTTGAGCGATGCACTGCTGTGTTCCATGACGCGGATCAGCGCACGCGCGAGATTGTGGAGGCATTCAAAATGCAATTTGAAGGTAGCAGTTGCGTAAGCATGACCTCGCTATCGCTGACAAAGAAGCAAATGACCTTCTTGGAGGGGGCACTACATCTGGGGAAGCAATTAGTTGATGCGCGCTGGTACACTGCGCACCTGTGTCATTGGTTCTTTAGTTCTGTCACGTATACATATATATAATAAATTCAGTTGGAAGTTCGCGCCTGTCCATGTCTGTTTCGTCCTTCGTCTAAGAACACTTGTTCGCGTTAGAATTAGTGGAGCTTCGATAGGGTGACACATAAAATTTTTCTAGTATACTGGAATATGGTGAATCTTGGATCAATTTTGACGGACTGTGTTAAGATGTGCTACGATAATGTTGTGTCTAAGGTCATACTAAATCAATCAGATTAGGAAGTTTATTCGTGAAATTTTCTTTGAGAGAGCTCAGGCAGTCGCATTAAGATTGATCCAAACTAAATCCTATCCCGCACCCTTTGTGCTTAACAAAATTGACGGGTATTTTCCACCGAATGCAAACGTTGTGGACACACTCCGGGTCTATTTGATCATATGTTCTGGCTGTGCCCCAAACAAAGCGATTCGGATCTCAACAGTGAGGAGGACTTGAGTCGGCGTATAACCAGCGAAGTTCTCCAAGATCAACTCCTGGCCGTCCGGAGAGCTCACACCATAGGGAAAGTCTTTGGCCTACCGGTGCCTACGTGGGCGGAGCCACCGACTTAGCCTGGGGGCTTTGCCCTCGGGCCGTAGTTTCTGTGGACCATAATAAAGTTCTTGCCATGCCATGCCAGAGGGATGTTGTTTGCCGCCTTTGCCTTTTGTGTTATACTTGTAAACCTCCTGGTTTGAAAGTACTATCGCGCAGTGCAATAATAGGTTACAGTGTTGGCACGAGTGAACTAAAGCTATTGGCATACGCGGATGATGTAGAGGTGCTTTTCAGTGTCAAAAAAGCGTTGCCGAAACGGATGTTGTGGCAAAAAAATTATGTAAAACGTCAGGTAGTGTTAATGCGTGGGGACTGGGAAAAACATTCCCACTGAAATAGAAGTGGGCTTCTACGTCTACGAGTACCCCAGTGTTCCGCTACAACATATTCGTGACACCAAGGATTACTGGAAGGATGAATGTAAGGAAGTGAAAGAAAAAAAATGGCGAAGCTTGCCCTAAGCCGCGCAAGGTTTGAAACAGCGAAACTGGACCATCCTGAAGACTAATCCAGTTGCTTCTAGGTTGTTTCTAAGGCTCAGCTAGGTGATGCAGGTTGTTTATAGGTTGCTTCTAGGTCGTTGCTAGGCTTTACCTAAGTGATGCTAGGTTGTTTCTGCGTTGATTTTCAGGGCAGAGAGGTTCTAGTACAACCACAGACAGTCAGAGACACGACAGGGATGTCCAAACTGCAGAGAAAGAACCCCGTGCTGGAACCAAGCGTTCGCACCTCTCATAGATCTACGGGCACGTCGTCGTTGGCGTAGACCGTCCGTCGCTTTGGTGTCTTCTTGCAGCCGCTAGGTGATACAGGTTGTTTCTCGGCTGCTTCTAGGTCATTCCTAGGCTTTAGCTAGTGATGCTATAGGTCGTTTCTACGCTAATTCTGAGCGCAGAGAGGTTCGGTATAAACCAAAGACACTCACAGACACGACACGGATGTCCAAACTGCAGAGAAAGAATCTCGCGCTGAAACCAAGCGTTCGCACCTCTCATTGATATACGGGCACGTCGTTGGCGTAGGCTTTCCATCGGTTCGGGGTCTTCTAGCAGCCGCCGTTGCCTTTCCCGTTACCTAGTATTCTCTGGTTGTACGTACTCGGGTCTTCGGCTTGCCGCCGTCGCTTTGCAGCCATTTGTAGGGCTAACTGTTGCCTTATTAATTTTAGGGGAGCAGTGGTGAGTAGTAGGATGTACCCAATTCCTGTGGCACATACCCGTTCATGATGATAAGGTGGCGAACAGTGGGATTTGCACAATTTCAGTGGCGCATACGCATTTATGATGATGATAGTTTTTTGGTTCGCCGGACAAGGAAGGATGTGCTAAAGAGCTTCGCTGTTAAAACAACGAAGTTTGGTGGTACGGACCTTTCAATGTTCGCAAGAGCAACAGTATGTGTTTCTCGTCGCTAAGACCTGATTCGTGCTACAAGCTCTCGGCTCATCCAGAATGAGCATACAAAATCTTCACATAGAATTCGCCGTCTTTATCTGGGGATGTAGTATGTGGGAGCGTACAAGCCGTATGAGCTTGTTTGCATCACTTAAACGATGGGGCCTGGGTTCAGCTCCCTTGCTCTTGAAGCAAGTCCTTTCACTCTTTCTATTTTTGCGCGATCAAACAAATGCTTTCCTGTTAAGTGAAGGAGAGAAGTGATCATTTTTAAGGGCTCGTTTTTCTTTGTTATACACAATATTAATGAACACTAACAGACAATAACGCCAAGGAAAGTATAGGAGATGTTATTAGTAGTAAATTTAAGGTAAATGTGAAGAAAGAAAAGTGGACGGAAAGATAACTTGCCGCGGGCAGGGACCGAACCTGCGACAATCGAATAACGCGTCCGATGCTATACCAACTGAGCTATCGCGGCGGCCATCCCCCCATCCACTTTATGGAGTATATATGAACATTTAAACGTGCGAGCTGCTACATTTACTACTAAAAACATCCCCTATACTTTCCTTGGCATTATTGTCTGTTAGTGGTCGTTAATTTTCTGTTTAGTGTAATGCAGAAACGCTTACGCGACCATTTACCAAACTATACTGCTTCATCGCGGGCATCTAGATCAACTAGTAATTTTTTAGTGATGATGTATCGGCTTTTCTATTATTGTGCACGCGTTTTTGTTTAGAATATCTGAGCACTGTCAAATGGTAACAGTTGTACACGGATGTAGTGGACGTAACTCTTTCAGCACAAGTTACACATCAAAGTATTCTGTAGAAAGTGGTGCAAATGTTTTAAAAAACGTAAAGCGGATGCCTGTACGTTCATCAGTTAAGCCATTTTTCTTTCAGCTGCCCAGTAAAACATTACCGGTCAAACTATGCCTCAAAGAAAAGGATTCTTTGTAGCATGGTCAATCAGATATTTAAACTGCAGAAAGCCAGAGACAACAGAGCCCTTATTTTTTTTGCTGTTCAGATGCACTGCAATAAATTTGTTTCCACAATAAAGTTTTTTCCATTCATTCTGATGCACTGTTCTTGTGTGACATTTTCTAACGCGCCTTATATAGAGGTACTACCGGTGGCACCATTCGGAATCCGCTTTCTCCCGACATCAAATGATGACGAAGTACCCCGTGATACGTTCGTGTTATCGTGTTTGTATGGTCTATGGAAAATCCGAATAGTTGTGCGCCATGAGCATATTAACATGCAGTCATCAAGAGAGAACTTTGTTGAGAGTATGTTTTAATGTGTCACGTGTGCATCGGAAAAACTGAAGAAAATGATTGGTTTTCTGTTATAGATGAACTGTCAGTGATCAACTGCTTTTAAACGCCTGCGTCCAGCCTGGCTGTGGCGGATGCTTTAGACATCATTTCTAGACACCAGAACTTCAGGCAAAATGCCTTTTTAACATATAAGCACGAACTAAGGCAACCGAAACGTTTTTATCAAATATTTATCGGGCCTATAAGTGCCTATATCGAGGTTCGCGCTTATGTCAGGTTCTAAGCGCCTAAACATGACTTTCTTCATGTTTGTCGAGTGCACATTTTGCTTAAATAGCCTGCTCATAAAGTACGCATTTGCGCTGGTTGGTTCATGATTAACTTTAGAAACAGCGCTAAAAGACGGGACGAAGAAAGGACACAAACGACGGCGCCGTGGTTTGTGTCCTTTCTTCGTCCCGTCTTTTAGCGCTGTTTCTACCACTGATCTCCACTAGGTTTGCTGGATGGCGCTTCGAGCTCTCCGGCGCACGGTCACCAGAAGTTAGAGCACTCGTCCCAGAAGTTCGGCAAATGGCCGCCGTGCAAGCGTAGCTGCTGCAATGTTTGTACCGGTGTCGTTCGCATTTCGCCCGAAATGCCTGCTTGTTATGCCGTAAACTGTACAGCATAAGCTAAAATTGTCGATAAAAGCTGTAACCACTTGGCGAATCAAAGTAAAAACTGTCGGTTTCCAATAGGCACCAATGTGCAGACTGGATTATTGTCCCTCAAAACTAGCAATGTATGTGTTCATCAAGCCATAAATTTTTCCCCTAGAGCAAAACTGTCGCTGTGGTGGACGTGTGGCTACGGGGCTTGGCTGCCGACCCGAAATGCGTGGGCTCAATCCCGGCCTCGGCGGTCACATTCGATGGAGGCGAAATGCTAGAGGTCCGTGTACTATGCGATGTCAGTGCATGTTAGAGAAAGAACCCTAGGTGGTCAAAATTATTCGGAGCCCTTCTCTAAGCGTGATTCATTATCATACCGTAATTTCGGCTCGTAACACCCCAGAAATTATTAATCATCCAGCAAAACTTACCCTGGGTAACACTGTCGCTACGCCCTGGTTACTAATATATTTGCATAATTTTGCTTACAGTGCTGCGAAGGGTTCTAATGTATTCGTTCTTTAAAAGCTGCAACAAGAGCAAGCAGCGCAATCACAGCAGGTTATTTTTATTCTCAGCATGCAGCAGCCCCGTAACCGAAACTTCTGCGCCGGTCAGCTTTCGCGTTGATATCGAACTCGCTTATTGTCTTTTTGTGACCGCTGGTTGATTGTCGGCTAAGTGATTTTACGACTGTTAGTTTATTGTAAGACGTGCATATTTACACCGGTCGTAGTGTCCGCTCGCCAGCGTGAATTCCATTCGAGCTGCGCCTTGAGCGCTAAAACCAAGACACAAGGGACCTTTTTCTTCCTTTTCTCTGCTAAATCCTGTTTCATATTCGCGTCGCATGTTTCTGTAGCATAGTATTTGTGGTCTGGAAGAAAATTACGCCTTCAAAAATGCAATGAGGTGTGAACTACAAGCCAAAATAAACGCTAATCGGCGGCTGTCAAGCGCAGCAGACGACCCACTTTTGGGGAGGAGCCCTTAAACTTCCGGTAGCCGTGCGCGCGCCCGGCCGTGAGAGCAGCAAAGCGCTATCCAGCAAACCTAGTGGAGATCAGTGGTTTCTACAGTTAAGCCTGCTCATCTGGAGGGGTACAAGAAGCACTAATTGTGGCGATATAAACAACAAGACACTTATGGCGCGCTAATCCATTTTTACAGCAAATCTGTTAAGGTCGAGATTAGCCGTGGTTGGCCGCGGCCGTTCCGCTAGCTTTATATACCCTAAAATTGCTATTTCGCGATGTGACTGTGTGACGAACATTAATGACAGGTGCTAACATGAAGATAATGACATGCATGTCATCTACGGCATGATTTACATGCCGTGCTCATGGTGCTCTCGCGGCCGTTTCGCAAGCTTGATATGCACCAAAATTGGTATAGCGTGACGTGACTGTGTAACGAACATAAATGACAGGTGGTGACAAGTAAATCATGATGACTTGCATGTCATGTACGGCATGATTTGCATGGCACTCTCTTGGTGCACTTCCGACCGTTTTAACTGTATATAGAGCGATATTCGAATTGCATGACGGGAGTGCGTGACGAACATAAATGACAGGTCATGTACTGTATATAGCAGAATATACGTTTCAGTAGCATGGTATATACCAAATTGTACATGCATGCATGCATGACAAACATGCGATATTGAGCTACATGAATGACTACATTTGCATCAAAGACAAACAATGCGGTGTAGGCAGCTCCTTGGTGGCTGCTTCGCATTACATCGATTCCCACAGTGCGTGGGATCTGCCGGATTTTTTCACTGGCACATTTTACAGCGAATCTAGTGAAAGATTTACCAGACTCCTTCCCGCGCCACTATTCATCGGGATACATGACACGACGGTGTGCCATATCATCTCATCATTCTAATGAGCTTCCATGTCATGCTCATGGAAAAGTCTGTGGCGTTAGGAAAAAAAGTTATCGAGAAGTGTTCCTTGTATGCGCGAAGCTTACCAGCGCTAACACACACACGCACGCACGCACGCACACACACACACACAAACGCACACAAATACACACACACATCAGGGGTTGCCCGTACCAGTGTTGCAGAGGTGCCACTCCGGAACTGGAATGACTCCGGAATCATTCCACATTTTCGCGACCCCTGAATGGAATGGGAATGGAATGGGGACAACGCTTGGAGGAATGGAATGGGAATGGAATTATGCGCCTTTTGCACGGAATGGAATGCACGTCTCTGAACACGCAGAGGTTCCGATCTGGCCTCTCGCCACGTGATACTCTCCACCTGTGAGAGAAGCCCGTTTCGCCATTGTATCTCCATGTGATACTCATATTTACCTGTGAACAGGTCGCATCGTCTAAGCGCCTCCGAGAAAGAACGCAGAATAACACACTCATGCCGAAAGTCGAAATTATCTATCGTATATTGCAAAGCTTGCCGTCGTGTCCTCGATTCGGCGGTCTGCTTTCGACGGTGGAGAAGTGCAGCGACCATGTACTCAGATGTAGGCGCACATTGAAGAATTCCAGGTATTGAAATTCAATGCATAGCGCTCCACGATGGTGTGACCCTTTATATTTGTTTGGAGCTTTAGAATTGAGCTTGTTAACGGCAATTTATTAAAAAAAGAAAAAAAATTGCGTCGGCCGGGAATCGAACCCGGGCCACCCGCGTGGCAGGCGAGTATTCTACCACTGAACCACCGACGCTTTTTTTTTTTTTTTGCTTTATTGTGTTATTAGACACGTCATCAAACAATAAGGACATGAAAGAAAAGACAAAAGTTGTGTCGGTCCTACTGGACAGACACAAATTTAAAATTCCTTAGCGCTGTCAAGGTACCCTCGACAACCACTCAGGTACAAACTCCTGAGCTTTCTGGAGTTCCACAAACTTGCGCACTCACGAAAATACATCCGTGCGGGCCGTGCGTCAGGATCGCAATAAAACCCCGCCATGCGAGCCCGCCATAAACAGTGAGGGGCTTTACCTGGATATGTGGTTGGTACGAATCGCATGACAGGCGCTGTCGCGATCTTAAGGAGGTTATTCTAAGTGTACGCTTTTTATCTGTTAGATTTTCTAATGAGTATCTGTTTTCAGTGACACGTAAAAAGCTCTAAGATGTATGTGATGCTGTTCTACCTGTACTCTATACCGAGCCATATACATTGGAGGCAAGCCGACGCATGTGTTGAATCGTGCCGAACAGCATTCCTTATATAGAGCGAAGAATTGCGCAATGCGTAGCAGTATGTAGGTCAGTCCATTCGCGAGCGCTCCCTCTCTCAAGCCACGCTCTCCTCCAACCAATATTTTTATAAGCGAAACAATGGCTTCTGAAATTCAAGCTAACGCTCAACATGAAAATGAATCTCTGGAACACAATGACGTATTCATGACACACGAAAATATCACTATCTGAGTATACCCATCTATACGAGAACCCCACTTCTTTTGCCTTATTATAATTTTCTTGTGAGCGTTAAATATAGCATGCGGCAGCATTTCGCCGGATAATCGCCTAATGAAGGCTCATTTGATCATTCTAGGCTCAAGCGGTTGCCAGCTGTGGTACATCATATTGTCACATGGTTGTGACGATGAAGAAGGCTGCGCTAAAACTGGTAAATACGGAACTGAACTCTTTAATGGTCGAACTTGTGCCCAGAAAGATCCATCTCAAAGTAGTACAAGCAATGGACGCTGTACACCGAGGACGGCAGCGCAGTCGTCAGTCGTCGGTAGTCTGATCGTCGGTGGAACGCGTGGTCTTTTATACATGAATGATGGAAAAATTCCAGCGTTATCGCTTCGGCTCGCGTTAGCTCCAGAATAAAGTTCACGACAGGTGTCGTGGGCGCAATATCATCAGAATGGTCTAAAATAATCCAGAAGCTTCCCGAACATTGTGGGCCGGCCTGCGCTGAGCGGTGGTAACAGTTTTTGCAAGTGGAACACGATCACATCAAGGTAAACAAACAAGCGCGCGCGGCAATATTAATCTCAGATGCAGTAAGTAGTGGGTTCGAATCCCGGTAACATCGTGAACCCGGCTGCTTTTGTAATGGGTGTGGATATCACTGTTATAAGCTCAGATATTTATGAAGATCCATACATAAACCTCCACAAATGAGTATTCAGTGGTATGAGTGGCTCAGCAGACGAGGGCGATGAAAGCCATTTGGCTCTCCCGGACCAAGCGCAGTGACCCGCTCGTTCTACATGGCCCTGGTAGATTAGCCCTAATCGGGTCGTGTTCTTTTAGTAATGTTCAGCGAACTGTTTGTTCACGTAGTGAATTATTTTATTAAAATAATGAAAGTAAGCAGTTCTGCGTCGACAAGGAATCGAACCGTGGCACCCGCGTAGCAGGCCAGTATATTGCAACTGAACCACCAACACTTTGTGCCTTGCATGTTTCTACATTATTTTAATGACAAGCGCGATGCATTGTTAAAAGGCGATCGAGATTACCATTTGCTGAGTGATAGGCATTAAAATTGCCGTAGTTACACCAAATCATCAAATATGTACGGGCCAGTGTTGCGGAATGGGCGCCTTCATTCCATTCCAATTCCATTCCGGGGAATTAGAACTTGCCGCAATTCGATTCCTCTGAGTTCCTCGGAATGAATAAACTTAGCCCATTGCAACTGAACGCTCCCATGTTCCGCCAAGCACAGGACCGGGTTGATTGGCGGAATATGGGAGAGGCCTTTGCTGTGCAGTGGGCGTTGACAGGCTGATGATGATGATGATGATTCCCACTCCGGGAATGGGCGGGCAGTTCAATTCCATTCCTGTAATTCCTCAACGTAGGAAAGGCATATTGATAGTTTTATCGAGTTAAAAATAAACGCCTCATAAAGCTGATGGCATAAGATGCATTAAGAACTGCAAAAGCGCGCAAAACACGTTACCAAGGTCGACGGATAGTAGCCTGGTGACACATCTCGTGCAGTACAACCATCCTGCTAATTCCCGTAGGGGCAGTTCTCCCGCTACCTATAGTATTTGCATTGTCAGCATGTTTGAACGAATGGGGATGTTTTAATATTGTTTAAGCTTAAATGTGCTATGGTAAAATGACGACATAGCGTTTTTTTATGCTGACAAAAGTAGTATTCAAGAAGACTAAGCAGTTTTACCACGCGTCTGAAGCAGTCGTGAATATGGAGAAGACTAAGATTTGGTTAATGGGGAACAAAACCCTCTAGATCTGCTGGTATTCGTTGGAACAGTGCACCGCTCGGGTACCTTGTGCCTTTGCATCGAATACGGAACACTGGGCCGCACTGCTCGTCAGCACTCACGCTTTTCAAGCGCGCTTCGCAAGCATGGATGGGGTGAGGAGAATGGAATTACGCCTTTTTCCGAAAATAGAGTAGGTTTTCGTCTACGCGCTGTTTTTCAAACTTTCAAACTTTTGTAAGTCAGAACCTCGAATTTAACAATACAGCAGTATTTTTAAAATGGCTGGGCTGATTACAAGCGCGGTATACATTTATAAACAACGCGCCTACTACATACTGAAGCCTACTACATACTGAATAAACAACGCGCCTACTACATACTGAAGGGGGAAACAAATTATCCCTGCGCGTTGGTTCCCATTAATACCCCCACACGAAAGCCTGATCTTTATCTAACGAGCAGTTTAGTACCTGACACACGTAAATAACCTGTGCGACCATCAAGGCATTGCATACCTGCGCACAGGCGAACTCAGAAAGTTCTCCTCACCCCATCCATGCTTGCGAAGCGCGCTTGACAAGCGTGAGTGCTGACGAGCAGTGCGGCCCCGTGTTCCGTATTCGATCTTCCAGGGCCATGTAGAACGAGCGGGTCACTGCGCTTGGTCCGGGAGAGCCAAATGGCTTTCATCGCCCTCGTCTGCTGAGCCACTCATACCACTGAATACTCATTTGTGGAGGTTTATGTATGGATCTTCATAAATATCTGAGTTCTATGACAGTGATATCCACACCCATTACAAAAGCAGCCGGGTTCACGATGGTACCGGGATTCGAACCCACTACTTACTGCATCTGAGATTAATAGTGCCGCGCGCGCTTGTTTGTTTACTTTGATGTGATCGGGTTCCACTTGCAAAAACTGTTACCACCGCTCAGCGCAGGCCGGCCCACAATGTTCGGGAAGCTTCTCGATTATTTTAGACCATTCTGATGATATTGCGCCCACGACACCTGTCGTGAACTTTATTCTGGAGCTAACGCGAGCCGAAGCGATAACGCTGGAATTTTTCCATCATTCATGTATAAAAGACCACGCGTTCCACCGACGATCAGACTACCGACGGCTGACGACTGCGCTGCCGTCCTCGGAGTACAGCGTCCATTGCTTCTGCTACTATGAGATGGATCTTTCTGGGCACAAGTTCGACCATTAAAGAGTTCAGTTCCCTATTCACCAGTTTTAGCGCAGCCTTCTTCATCGTCACAACCATGTGACAATATGATGTACCACAGCTGGCAACCGCTTGAGCCTAGAATGATCAAATGAGCCTTCATTAGGCGATTATCCGGCGAAATGCTGCCACATGCTATACTTAACGCTCACAAGAAAATTATAATAAGGCAAACGAAGTGGGGTTCTCGTATAGATGGGTATACTAGATAGTGATATTTTCGTGTGTCATGAATACGTCATTGTGTTCCAGAGATTCATTTTCATGTTGAGCGTTAGCTTGAGTTTCACAAGCCATTGTTTCGCTTATAAAAATATTGGTTGGAGGAGAGCGTGGCTTGAGAGAGGGAGCGCTCGCGAATGGACGGACCTACATACTGCTACGCATTGCGCAATTCTTCGCTCTATATAAGGAATGCTGTTCGGCACGTTTCAGCACATGCGTCGGTGGTTCAGTGGTAGAATGCTCGCCTGCCACGCGGGTGGCCCGGGTTCGATTCCCGGCCGACGCAATTTTTTTCCTTTTTTTAATAAATTCCCGTCAACAAGTTAAATTCTTAAGCTTCAAACAAACTTAAAGGGTCACACCGTCGTGGATCGCTACGCAACGAACTTAAATACCTGGAATTATTCAATGTGCGCCTAAATCTGAGTACATGGACGCTGCATTTCTCCACCGTCGAAAGCAGACCGCCGAATCGAACACGCGATGCCAAGCTTTGCAATATACCACAGATAATTTCAACTTTCGACATGAGTGTATTATTATGCGTTCTTTCTGGGCGGCGCTTAGACGATGCGACCTGTTCACATGTGAATATGAGTATCACGTGGAGATACAAAGGCGAAATGGGCTTCTCCCGTTGGTGGAGAGAATCACGTGGCGGAAGGCCAGATCGGCGTCACACTTCTGCGTGCTCGGAGACGTTGCTCTAAATTTACGCAATGATGCGAAGAATCGATGTATTGTTTTTAAGGTGAAGGCCCCAAGTGCTTCATGAGATGCTCGGTGGGCGAGAAAAGAGGGCGGAGCTTTGGTTGGCTTTGTGGCTCCATCACGACGTCGCAACTCGCCGAAGTTTACGACGTCTTCATGATATATGACGGCGTCATTACATGACGTCGCTTCTTGGTCAAGGTGGGCTGTATACCGGAGGCATTGCCACATCACTTGAGGTGCATGCAGAAAGCATCGGAGGAAGGGGGTTGAGGGGAGCGGTTCTGTACAATCGACTTGAGAATAAGAGGACCCAAGTGCGGGTTCAATGAAGGGGCAAGGAAGGTGAAAAGGCTTTCATCTATAGTCGGGTACAACTTTAGAAAAAAGCGGCATTTGCACCTCAAAGGCGGATGCACACGCGCTTCCACCAATGGGCGCGCGCTCTAGACTGACGTGACGAGCCGGACGGCCGGTGACTCCGCTCAAGGAGAAGATGGCCGCCCGCGCTTCGAACTCGGCCGAGTCGCGTCAGCGGGACTATTTCTTTGCCGCGGAGGCAATCGGCTGCCGCGCTTCGGTCATATGGGCGGGGCCTCTCCTTTTTTCTAAAGTTGTACCCGACTATAGTTGTCTCTGAGGAAGGACCGAAGGAATAAATTGCAGAAGCATGGGTTGCGCTGTTTCGCAGTGGACCTAGGGAACACGGCATTCTTGTTTATTTATTTGTGGGTTTGTTTTCACTTCTGGCGCCGTATTTACACCCCGTACAAAAATTAGGAGTACGCCGAGGATACAACAGCCGCTTAAAGAAATGTGTTTTTTTTTATCGGAATGTTCTTCATTGCACATTACCTTAAGAAGTAGCAATATTTTATAACTGACGGTAACCCTACCGAATAATTAAACTTTATTGAAGTTACAACGCAATATCCAACAAAACGGAAGCCTAGACAAAAAAGACAGAGGTGCTCGCCTGTTGAACCAGAAATGTGACCGAACAAAGCGTTTGCTTGGGCTAGTACGGAATTCATATATCGAAATAGCGCGCAAATGCGAAGTGTGGGTTGCAATTTAGTTTGAATCAGTGTTTTGTTCCGTTACATTTCTGGTTCTCCGGGCTATACCACCTGTGCTTTTCGGACCTGTGTGGGTATTTCGTAGACTATGCGCTAAAATCTAATAAGCGGTGCATGTCCGAACCTAAACTTAGATCATCATCTATCCGGTTCGAGCACTTGACTATTACAGAACCCCTATGAATTTCGTGCCTCTACTCAGCATGACTATCAATTGCGAATTGCGAATCTCAGGGAGGGCAGGGCTCCACGTTTTGTATGGCGGCGTCGCACGGCGCACGTTATTGCGCCAGCACTGTCTAAACTGGCTGTGCTTACCTGTACGCCAGCTGTGGCTATATAAGTATATATAAGACTAAACCGCAGCTATACTTCTGACAAATGGCCGATCGCTGTGATGCATGAGCTAAGGAGCCCATTTCTTCCTTTAACTGGCATGTGAGCATCGCGTACAAGTGTGGTCATTGCGCAAGATAAGGTTTTCTGGACCGCCCGGCTCGTGAACAGTTATAAATTTTAATTTCATTCAATCAAAAATGATCGGGAACAAAATCGGAGTGCGTTTCACACCGTGATTAAAACAGCCTTTCTGAAAAGCGTGGAGTCGGTATTCTTTCGAATCCATTCCAGCGCTGAATTTGCTGTTAAAAGTGCATCATGGATTATTTTATGCGTTAATCAGCGAGCTGCTCACACATTCGTGATGAAGCCGGCAGAGTGAAATTGTTTTGCGGTCACAAATACGGTGTTCCCAACGCATATCGCAGTCTCGCTTTGTGCTGCGTATGTGCAATTGTGCTGCCCCCCATCCATTTCTACAAGGCAGCATTGTGTGTCGCAACAAAACGTTATCGTCTAAGGAAGCGCACTGTGTACGGAGAGTTGCGCCTCTGCAAGCCGAGTGACCCACATACAGCTGCAGACCTTGCGCAATTTCCCGCGCTATCCTTGGAATGCTGTTCTGCAAGGCGAACGTCGGCGTCGGTGGTTCAGTGGTAGAATACTCGCCTGCCACGCGGGTGGCCCGGGATCGATTGCCGGCCGACGCAGTCTCTTTTTTTTTTTACTTTTCATTCTAAATTTCACACGCTATGTGACATAATTAATCCACTTCCTTTTTGGGAGCAGGAAAAGCAACCGGCTCGAAGGCGCGTGCGATGATTAGAAAAAGCAAACTAACCGTGACCAAAATGCACCTCTTGCATTGCTGAATATCAGTTCAAGTGCGGCTCGGTGTCATGCCTGCGAGTTCTTGGAAGTTTAATTGCACTAATCTTTAACCTAAATTTGCCATTTGGATTTGGGATCATGTGCGTTAATGTGCCACTGAATCACCCCTCGGGCTTGATGAAGCAACACATTCTACGAACAGCAAACGCTGCAGTGCTGTGAACAGCTCAGCGAAATTGCGTAGTCGTGCGCGGCGCGTAAAGTTTAGAAGCGTTGGGCGGAGTTGCCCAACGTTGTCCTCTTCTGCTTAGGTCCCAGAACACGCGCGCCGATTTGTACGACGAGGGATACAATAACTCTGATGGACGAGAGAACGAATACAGAGAGAAAGAAAGAAAGATAAAGAAAGCGAAAAATACTTGGCGAAATAAGTTTCTTGGCGAGGCGAGATTCGAACACGCGTATACCCTTGGTATACCCACGCTCCGAAGGCGAGCGTCGTAACCACTCGGCTATCCAGGCACGCTAGCAAAGCATAGCAGAGCATAGCCTTGTATAGTATAGTATAACAAGCAGGTCGGAAAGGGAGGTAAGGGTGAGGAGAGATGTGAGGGTCAGGAGGAGGCAAAGGAAGAGGGAAGAACGAGTACAGAGAGAGATAATGAAAGAAAGAGAGAAATAGATAGAAAGAAACGGAAGAAAAATTGAAAAAGAAAGTGAGAGCGACTACAGAGAGAGAGAGAAAGAGCGAAAGACAGCGACTAAAAAAAAATTAAAAAATATAGTATAGCAAAGGGTGGGAAAGAGACAGGCGCGAGGGTAAAAGGCTAGCCAAGACATGTGCCCACCAGCTCGCTGTGACCCAGCCTTGAGCGACTTAGTGGAAGCTGCGCTAATTATTATTTTTCGCAGCACTTTGATTTTACACTTGCCTGTATTATTAAGAATGTCAGCTATTTTCGTCCGTGGCCATTATCACGTGCTCAGGCGAAACTATCTCTTACATATCGAAGGTTTACGCCAGGATCCCTTAGCAATGCGTGCGGAATGAGCTGCTTGCATAGAAGCTTGCTTCACCGCCTCTTCTGTCTTCTGATTCCTAATACAACAAGCTCCGTTCTCAACAAAGCGCCTTCAGGTGAATCTCTTATTAACGAACACTAGGACAAGACCGGTGCAACATAATACTTTCTGACGACCGCCGCTGGTCACACTGAACGACGGTCACACTGAACGGCACGAATGATACCTCTTCACTATACACCTCTCAGAACAGCAGAATGTTATTTATTGGTACATTATTTGTTGTAATGAACAATACTAAGACCACACAAAAGTGATCAACGCGATTTGACGATACATTTTGTTGTCAAAGTTAGCTGTAATACATGAAAACGTCAGACAACAAACTCTTCATATCTGCACAGTGAAGCGCATGCAGTTCAATTACTGCACTACTTCCGCATCGTTTTCAGTTGCATAATATGTGTGTACATGTATGCATAATACGTGAGCAGTGCCTCTATGGACAGGAACGGATGCGTAGTTCTGAAAATCAGTTGAGAACATGCAGAAATTACAGGAATAATGATTGAGGAGATTCTCAATGTGCACCCGCGATATTGGTAACTAGCAGCTCGTTTTCACGAAGCGGTGTTAACGCGTGATGTAGCCAATAATGATCCGAAACTCTTCGTTCATACTTTATCAGCAAAATTATGCTGAAGGGTTGTACGTTTTGTAAGTATCCAGCAAGAAACATGTTTGATCGTTACCTTATATAACGAACGCATAAAGCGACATTTTGCAGTGGTCAAACTGAATTCCTGTATCTTTTTTATGGTTTTTAACACGAAAGTGTGTTAAGCCGAGGTCCACCAAGACTTCACTGACATCATTTCCGTCACGGATGTGACGTCGACAAAATGCAGAACAGAAAACGAAGACAAGCCAGAAGAAAAAACTTATTTAATTTAGATGATCTAGAAGTCGAACCCACTACCTTTCGGTCGGCGACCTAGGAGTAGGGCGCTTTACCCACTGCGCTACCGACGCTCATGCATGAGCCTTTACAAACGTGCCTTATATCTTTCACACCTTCTCCCTTCCACGGTGACCTTCGTTGGCGTGGGGCGGTGTCGCAGTCTCGGAGAGGTGAAGTACTGCATCATGACATTAACAAGCACCCGACAGGGCTCGCTTCGGTAGTCTCAGCGCAGCGGGTGCTGGCTCTCCGATTTCCACTCCATTTCGTGTCAATACAGTTTGCGTGAGTACTTTGTTGGATGAGACACACCAGCGGGCAGCGGGACACCTTCTCGCTTTCACGATTCAAGCTACGAGCTCTGCCTCTCGTGTTCAAGTAGCGCTGTGTGGTATTGTATACGTGAGCAGAACTGTAGTTTACCATATTGCTGGAGAGCGCACACCTTGCTGTTTCTCTGCTCAAATGACGACGCTTTCCGTCAGGGCATATTGAGTACTAGTGATTATGTGCTTGTTGATGCCATCTTTGCGCGGGATTCACCATACACTGTGTCCAAGTTTATGGTAACTACTTCAACTACCACAAAGGTTTAATCATTATCATTGACGTTAGTCGTCAGGATGGAGATGCGTCACTAGAATTTTTAAGAGGGTATCGACCTTTTTACTGTGCACCATGTTTTTTTCTGTTTTGAGTTCTTGTTTTTTGTGCTACAACATTATCCTGTGCTATTTCTGTTTCCGTGCATACCGCAGTACCGATGTATAAGGGGGGACGGGAGCAACGTCCAGCCGCGACTGTGCGGCTTTTCTCCCCTCCTCCTCAGCCATGTATTTTTTGTATGCATGTCTGAAATAAAGACTCAGACTCAGCTTGTTGGCATGGCTTCATCATAGGAAACAGCGCGGGCACACGGGACTGGAAAGACAGACAGGACTTTGCGCTGGATAACAACATGAGCGTTTATTTCGTGTAAATACATACGCTTCCTTGGAAAAAGATAAACAAGAAAATATGAGGGAAAGAGGAAGCCCCCTTTTACATCCACATACGTAGCGTTTTACATCCACATACATCCACATACTTTTATGTCCACTAACTATATATCATATCATCTAATTACGCTACTCAGCTTCCGTAGTATTCAGTGTATAAGAATGTTGGTATGTCACGCTGATGTGAATGTTTGGGCGTTCGGGAAAAAGAAGCTTTGTTGAAAAATGTACCTTAAATGTGCGAAAGTGCCGAGCGCAAGAGCAAACAATTGATTGGTTGCTCGTACTCGGTGATTTCATGCAAATAAAAACATTCCGCAGATCCCACGCGCTGTGGGAATCGGTTTCATGCGAAGCAATCAGCAAGTCCTTCTATGCTGTATTTTACGGCTCTCAGCCAAGCGTTACGAGGTGGATCGACATGTTTTTGTAAGTGTAGTAGCTGTGTGCACATCGTGGGCTTAGTAAGCACGTCGACAACACTGGCGTTTAAAGGGTACCTTATGGTGCGACGTAACGTCAGCCCTCACATTCGCGTACATACGTTAGTATTATTGAAACTAAGTGCACTTTATGGAGAAATCATGTCATTATCATACGTAACTTTCGGAAATATATTCGTCCGGGGTCGAGCAATGGTTCATTATAGCTTGATGAATCGTAGGAATGCAAATATAATGTTTGCTATAAAAGCGGAGCCACACAGCATTGCTATAAAAGCGGAGCCCACACTAGAACCACAGACGTTAATCTGATATGATGCCTGTATCGTAGGAGTACATACGTAGTGTTTATTGCTTTCTGGTAAAATTAGATAGCCAGCAGCACAACCACAATTGACGTTGCACCGGCAATACGCCTACATAGGCTGTTTTTCCAAACCAGTTTATAGACATGCTGTGGCTCTGAGGAAGAATACCTGATTGCCACGCAGAATGCTTGGGTTCGATTCCTGCTGGAATCCTGATTTTTATTCTTTCCATTCGTCGGGTCAACACTCCCGATGTCGACTTTTCTTAACGCTCTCGCATTTAAATTACCAATGTCTGTTCTCGCCGCTCTTGGGTAGATATAAACTGTCTATCACCTGTGGCGCATGCCCGTACACCGCGGCCCGTGGTAAACAGGTATGTGCCACACGTGTCTGGAGGAAAGGGTTTGACGATGTACGCGACAGGATTTTCAGGTTATACACATCATGACCCGACAGTCATATTCGTCAAATCCTCTTACCCTCCCATGCCGATATTGGTCTACACCAAGTTGAGGAGGCGATCATTAGAGCATCCAGATGTAGGCGGTTAGATAGACAGATAGATACGTAGATAGAAACGCTCAAAGTGCCAAAGGTTGCCAAAGTGCCAAAAGCTATGTTGTCGACCAGTCAGCAAGAACTACGTTGACTCGCTCCTCAACAATGCATTCCGTATGACATTAGAATTATATGGAAATGTCCAAAGCGAAAAGTGTATTCAGTTGTAGAATACTCGCCTGCCAAGCAGGCTTCCCGGGTTCCATTTCGGGTCGATACACAATACATATTTTCCTCATTGGCATCAATTTTGAATGTCACCCCATTCAAAATGAAAGTGAGTTAAAACTTTATTGGCTACACACAAAAAAATGATTGATCCCTTCGCTATATGAATCGGCATGACACGAAAGTAAAACGTATCTTTACATAAGTAGTTGAATGTTTACTGTACATTGATATAAGAAAGCTTGCTCAATGTCCATTGGTGTTTGGCAGCTATAGCACCGTTTAACGCGGATGCACCCAAGTTTACGCTTGGTGCTACATCTCCATCCCGACGACTAACGTCCATGATCAACGATTAGACTGACTTTTGTGGCACCTGTAGTAGCTAACAGTGAGAGCGTAATCAGAGAAAGCGATGTGCCAGCCAGAAGAACGTCGGCTAAGGTCACCATCCCGCGGCATGTTAAAGAGTAAACAGAACATTACGGCCGGACTAGAGGGAAACGCAACGCGCGTCGTGTCTCCCCTCTAGCCCGGCCGCAATTTTTCTCGGGGCGAGCGCAAGCGGGGAACGCGGTGTTACAGATGCAGGCGCGTGTCGCAGAGCTATTTTAGATGCGAAGCAGCTCTTTTGCTAGCCTGTGTAACACTGTCACTCCGTCCGCACAAACTCGAGGCAACGCGCTTCCCTCGGCGCAGGTGTTGGAGCGGTGCCAAGTAGGTCACGCCGCATCTGGGCGTTGACGTCACGCTCCCCTCGCACGCTTCCCTCGCAGGTGCGCGCGTACGTCACTCTCTCCCTCACCCGCCGGAGCGCCCGCAGTTGCCGGCTCCAACCCCCGCTCGCCTCCCGTGTCTACGTTTCAAACAAACGTTTACACCAGTAAACGCTACACCGAGTTTCGCTTCAAACGAATCTTCCAGCGCTCACCGCAGCACCCGCGTTAGCGCCGTTCAACCCGTGACGCCACCGGTGCGCAACGCTGCTGCTTCGCATCCCATTAGGGTTCCCTTCGAGGAGATGGTCCAATTTTTTTATATGGGTGGATGCTATGAGCGAGGCCGAGGCTTGGGCTAAGGCCGCCACTTCATGGTGTGTGAAGGCATTAATGAAATTGCACTTCTCCTATTGGAAACGCGCGGAATAGGATGGACGCGTTGCGACGACGCATTGCAGGAGCTAATCGCGAAGGCCACGGTCATGATGCGTTACTTCACTTTACCTCTCCTAGACGGCGACACCACCGCGCCGACCAAGAGCACTGCGAGAGGAAAGTGTGAGATATAAAAGGCGCGTTTGTAAAGCCTCCAGAGTTGTGACAGTGGCGCAGTGGATAGTATACCCGGCATCCGTTGTCGCGGACGGAGAATTCGTGGGTTTGACTCCTGGTGATGAAACTTTTTTCTTTAAATTTTTATTTGCCATCTAATCATGTGCATTTTTTTCGACGACATTCCCGTGACGGGAATACGTCACTGAAATCTTGGTGGACCCTGGAATAAGTAAAACACTTTCGTGTTTAAAAAATGGCACAATGGCTGGGGCCTCTGTTCCGAGGCCTCAATCACCGATGCTCGCTGGGCTTGGTCCTGGATAGGCAGTTGTCTCTCGTCTGCAAGTCATTTGAGTTCTAGAACAGCGATAATTTATGCTTAAGGAAAATCGCGGTGTTCACGGAGGTACTGAAATTCGAACCCAGTGCCTCCTGCACACGAAACTGGTATGACATACGACTGCCGCCAAGTGCAGCAATCTATACTCAGGGTTTAAAGTAAACAATCCGTTCTTTTCAGACGCTTATCAGGCAAAGGTCCATGCTGACAGCCCGTAGGCGCATACCACATTCACGCGAAAAAGAATATATAGAACAAAGAGAAGTGGGATACTCTAGCTTCCGTGAGTAGAAAACATGGCTGAAGCGTGGATCGTAATATTGCGCTTTATGGATATAGCATTGTGTTCCAGAGATTCATTTTCATGTCGAGCGACAGTCTGAGTTGCAGAGGTGATTGTCTCGCTTATAAAAATACCGGTCGGAGGATAGAGTGGCTTGAGAGAGGAAGTGCTCGCGAATAGACTGACCTACATACTGCTACGCATTGCGCAATCGTCCGCTCTATAAATGGAATGCTGTTCGGCACGCTATAAGCATCGGCGTCGGTGGTTCAGTGGTAGAATACTCGCCTGCCACGCGGGTGGCCCGGGTTCGATTCCCGGCCGACGCACTTGCTCTTTTTTTTTTCCTCTCATACTCCGCTTCATTAGAAAAATTCAAATCTTTAACTAGAAAACTTTGAAGCAATTCGACTCAGTAAGGTGGTCTGAATTAAATTTCTTTACCTGGGTTTCTTCAACATGCGCCTTAATCTGAGTGCACAGGCTTTTTCGCATTTTCTACCTCCGCCAAAATGCGGCCGCCAATGCTGGAAATGAAACCCACGAAAGCGTATTGGCCTGCTCAAGGTCAAGCACGAAATTTCAGAAGAGCGGACTACTAGGCGAGATGGTAAGTCATCTTCAAGCGGTGAAGACGACTTATTTATTTATTTCTTTTCAAATACTGCAGCCCTATGCAGGGCTATTGCAGGAGTGGGATACATTTTCATACACAAATACATTGTTAACAAGGTTGAAAAAACAAAAATCAAACGATTTATGATAACAGTGCGTCTACAAAATCCGACAACGACAATTCACGAGTACAACCAGGTAATTCATTCCATCTTTCAATAACTCTAGGAAAATAACTATTCTTAAAAATGTTCGTGTGCGTAAAGAAAGGCTTTAGGTTGAGGCTGTGGTAACGTCTAGTTGAAAGAGTATTAGCATAGCAGATGTAATCGTCGGAAGGTAGTCGACAAGATGAGTGAAGAAATGAGTGCAATAGCTTCGAGGAATCGGTATCCCGTCTCGTGCATAGGAGAGGGAGTTTCAAGGAATTCATTGCTGATGCAGGTGAAAAATTACGATCATAGCGATTGCAAATGAAACGAACTGCCTTCCTTTGTAAAGATTCAATTTTGGTGACGTCGCTTGTTTTGTACGGGTTCCAGACACATGAAGCATACTATAGTATAGGGCGTATAAGCGTTTTATATAACAGTAACTTAGTGCATTTCGGAGATTTAGATGACGTACGACACAGGTAACCTAATTTTTTCAGTGCTTTGGATGTAATGTAGTCAATATGCTGCGACCACTGCAAGTTTAATGATAAGATAACCCCAAGGTATTTGTACTCTTGTGCCCGGGGGATTATTGTGTTGTCGGAAGTGTACACATGCTGCAACG
The DNA here is from genome assembly GCF_013339695.2 of Rhipicephalus sanguineus. Lineage (NCBI taxonomy): Eukaryota > Metazoa > Arthropoda > Arachnida > Ixodida > Ixodidae > Rhipicephalus > Rhipicephalus sanguineus. The sequence goes on from NC_051177.1 coordinate 200,144,069, forward strand.
GAAAGTGACTGTTTGTGAATGATACTACTACCGTTTTTTGAAAGTTAATGCGCATCTGCCAATGCCTGCACCATGTGCAAAAGCTGGTGAAGGAATCCTGAAGTAAGGTATGATCACTAGGAGAAGAAATTACTTGATATAGCAGGCAGCCGTCGGCATAAAGACGGACCTTTGACTTCATATTGCTAGGAAGGTCATTTATAAATATTAAAAATAATAAAGGTCCTAGAACGGAGCCTTCTGGAACACCAGAAGTCACATTGACAGTTGAGGACGAAGTGGAGTTAAATGACACATACTGAGATCGAGATTTCAGAAAGCTAGCTATCCAGTTGGTTGGTTAATATGAGGTTTCAGGGTACCTACAAAGGCATCTGTCGGATTTGTTGTAACATTCCAACACTGACAGAGACAGAAGATTTTATTCTTCTTTCTCTTTCCCCAGTTCCCCCGCCAAAGCAGTTCTTCGTCGTCTTTGAGTCGCTACACTCTCCCTGGCTTTGGTTTGTCCCTCCGCTGGATATAGGGAATCACATTGCTGATGGCAGCCATTTCCATGACACCATCTTCCGTTACGTAGCCGATGGTCTTAAGTATTTCGTCTTTTGTAGCCGTTTTGGTCACCTTAAATGGTCCCAAGAGTTTTGCACTATGACTGCCACAGCCTTTCTGTATCAAAACTAGATCACCTAGAGTAATATTGGGGATCTTGTTGTTATGACGCTTCTCAGACGCTCGTATAAGCGGCTCCCTGCGTTTTCTTTGGCTCTCTGTAGTCTTCTTGGTCTCCTCAAGGTGTAGTTTTGTCTTGATTTCCAGCGTGTCGTCTGCAGGCAGATACGCCGGTTCACCGAAGGCCGCATCCTGGGGACTGCATCCCAAAGCACTTGTATGGGATCTATTATGATGCGACACTGCTGCTTGTAGGTAACATTTCCACCCTCCTGGGAATTCCGGGTACATGCCTATGTATTGCTTTATGTCTCGTATGACCCGTTCTGCGAGCCCGTTCGCTGACGGATGGTATGGGGCTGTGAACTTCAGAGTGATGTTTTTTTTCTTGTGCCCACTTTGCAAGTTCCTGGATCCTAAATGCCGACCCATGGTCAGATACAATGCATTTCAGTCCCTTAAACATGTCTCTGTTCAGTAGTGCTATGACGGTTTGCGCATCCTCCCTTCCTAGCTTGGCCGCAACAATCCTTGAGCATTCGTCAATGCATACTAAGAAAGACTGAGTTCTCCTCACGCCTTCGCTTTTTTTTTCTTTAGCTCAGTGAAGTCAACATGAATGGTCTCAAACGGCACACTTGCGTGAGGTGGGAATATCATAGTGTCCGTTTTCTGCTTGTATTTAGCCTTGTTGAGTTGACAATCGTGGCAGGAGCTGATGTAGTCGGCAACATCCTTCTTCATTCCTCGCCATGTAAATCGCCTTCTCAATTTGTAATAGGTTCGCCAAAACCCATCGTGTCCTCCTGAATGTGGGCTGTCATGATACAGCTCAAGAACATTTCATACCAACGTAGCTGGAACCAGGAACTTTCCTCCTATGGGCATCAATTGCTCTGTACCATCCCAGAGTTTGAGTAAGTTCACACTTTTTCCCACAGCCGCTGATTACTGGGAGCCGAGAAAGTGCATCGGCATCTGATAATTCTTGCCCGCTTCTGTGTGCGACTCCAAAGTCAAACTGCTGGATTTCACTGATCCAGCGGGCTATTCTCCCTTGGTTGTGAAACATTCAGCAAATGGATAAGTGCTTGATGATCAGTGAATAGTTTGCGTTTTGTACCTTCGATGTAAGACCGAAAATACCTCATTGCTAGAACAACAGTCAATGCCTCCTTCTCTGTTGTGCTGTAGTTCTGCTGTGCCTTCGTAAACGTATACGAATAGTAGCCAATAACTTGGGCTCCTCTTTCATGTTTTCGCTGATATATAACAGCACTTGCGCCAAAGTTCGAAGCATCTGTCGTCAGTTCAAAGGGAAGAGTGAAATAGAGTAGCGTAAGGGTCGGATCTGATGATATGGCTGATACTAAGTCATCGTAAGCCTTTTCGCATTCATCAGTCCAAATAAAATATGTGTTCTTGTGAAGCCAATTGTTCAATGGTTTCGCTCCGGCCGCAAACTTTTTATGAACTTTCTGAAGTGTCCGGCAAGCCCAAGGAAAACTCTGAGTGCGTGTACACTATCTGGCTTCTTCAAGTGCCTTACGCGCTCCATGGACTCTTCTTTAGGGCTTTTAGTAAATCCATCCAGGACGCGTCCAAGAAATGTGATTTTTGCCTTGAAGAACTCACTCTTCTTAAAATTTACTTTCAGTTTAGCTTCGCTCAGTGCGATCAAAACAGCAGTCAGATGTTCAGCGTGAGACGTTTCATCTTTTGAATAGACTAAAATATCGTCGACATAGAAGTTGCAAAATACTCCAAGAAAGGATTTCAAGATGCCATTAACCATCTTTTGAAACCAGGCAGCGCTGTTCTTCCACCCGAAAGGTAAGCGATTGTACTCATATACGTCAAAGGGAGTGACAAAGACCGTAAATTTTCCTCTTCGAGTGGTACCTGCCAAAATCCTTTGCAAAGATCTATTCTGGAGAAGACTTTCCAACCTCCCGTTTCCTCAATTATTCCATCAATTTTTGGCATAGGAAAAGGGAATAGGTCCGTTTGGTGATTCAAGATTCGGTAGTCTGTACATAGTCTCAAAGATCCATCTTCTTTAGGAGCCAGCGTAATTGGTGAGGCGAACGTAGACACCGACGGTCGTATTATGCCAGCATCTAACATATTTTGGATCTCGCTTTTCAACCAAATTTTCTTCTCGCGTGACATGGCCCCGCCACGGTGGTATAGTGGTTATGGCGCTCGACTGCTGACCCGAAAGTCGCGGGATCGAATCCCGGCCGCGGCGGCTGCATTTTCGATGGAGGCGAAAATGTTTGAGGCCCGTGTACTTAGATTTAGGTGCACGTTAAAGAACCCCAGGCGGTCGAAATTTCCGGAGCCCTCCACTACGGCGTCTCTCATAATCATATGGTGGTTTTGGGACGTTAAACCCCAGATATTATTATTATTATTATTCTCGCGTGACATGTTGTAAGGCTTTCTCCTGACCGGTGTAACGTCTTTCAGCTTGAAAGGAACCGAAAATTTTGTTGCTGGTGGATAGTTGCTTAAGCAGACAAGTTCGGGGAAGTTGCGGCAGACGTCGTCTTCACATGTAATAAGGTGATCTGCGATAATCAAGGAGGCGCACGTCTCTTTCGCCACAGTCACTTCATCCTTCCAATAAAGGTTTAACTTTAGGGTCTCCATACCAGGTCGAGAAAGTAAAAATTTGTAGTCACCCCCTTTTACTACGAGAGCGTCAATGTCAGCATTCTGGCCTTGAAAAGAGACACTTGTTCTCACCCATTTATCATAAATTTGTCTCGTCCCATCAAAACTTTGTACTTGTACCGACCTCCCTCGAATAATTTCTTTCCTCTTTACAAGTGCCTCATTTATGACAGACACAAATGCCCCACTATCTACGAGAACGTCAACATCTTCACCATTTACCTTTAGTTTGATATACAGAAGGTTAAGAGCCGTTAGAAAAACAGTCTCCAATTTTATCGTCAGGTGGGACTGTGCACCCTATTTTAATAGTTTTTTTTTCTTTCAGCTGCATCTGGATGCGAAGCCATATGCTCTTGGTCGTTACTGGCATCGGAGATTACATTGACCACTCGGTTTCGACCATGCCAATTGTCAGGATCGCGTGACCTCCAAGGTGTCCTGTTGGGATGGTAACCTGGCCGACGTGGGTTCTGGGAATTCGAATCAATTGAGAGGTTCCTGAAAAAACCTAGAAGTTCCTCGACAGTTTTTGGCGATTGCACTTGTGCCAGTCTCTGGAGTTCCTTACGAAGGCCGTGAATAATGAGCGGAATTATCGCCGATTCCGGAAGTTCCGGGTTTGCACTTTGAAGAAGCCGCCTTTTCTCATAAAAATACTCTAGGGGCTTTCCTGATCGAAATTTATAAACATTGCTCGGTCCCACCTTTCAACGGGGTTTTCGTCGAAAGCTGCCAGGAAACTGCTTTTCCACTCATCCCATGTGTCGGTCTCGTGTCCAGCGTAGTGAAGCTCGCACCACTTTCGAGCCAGTCCGGTAAGCAATGGACGCATGTTCCTAATGCGCTCACTGGATTCTTGCCACGAGTTGTCCTCACACACGTGTTCGTAGAACTTGATCCAGGTGTCCGGCCTTGTGCTTTCACCATCAAATAAATCAGGCTTTGCTATCTCCTTGTTGGGTCTTTGTTGTGCCTGGATGACGGCAAGAAGACTGTCCATTAACTGCTGCTGTCGCTCTGCGTGCTGCTGCTGACGGTGGAGCATTTCCATGAGGCATGAGCCAACGGAATAATCTTCTTTGCTTGGCGCAACCATTGACGACGCTTTCAAAAGCGGCCGCATGATGTATTCTTGAAAGCCGGAGTACTTCAGTTTCATCTTCAATGATGGTTGGTTGTCGATTTCCTCCGGCGTCTTCCCGGCTTTCTGAGCGACAAAATCACGTAGTTCGGAAGTCGTGATACTTTCAGGCCATTCATACGTTTCTTCATCCACGTCGCACGTCGAAAAATATGGCCTGTCACTTGAACTTTGGGATAAAGTCAAAGTTATCCACATAGTTGCGTTCTTAATCCTGTCGAAGACTGCGCCAATGTAACATTCCAACACTGACAGAGACAGAAGATTTTATTCTTATTCTTCCTCTTTCCACAGTTTCCCGCCAAAGCCGTTCTTCGTCGTCTTTGCTCTGCACACAAAACTGGTGACATACAACTGCCGCCAAGTGCAGCGATCTATACTCGGGGTTTAAAGTAAACAATCAGCTCTTTTCAGACGCTTATCAGGCAAAGTTCCATGCTGACAGCCCGTAGGCGCATACCACATTCACGCGAAAAAGAATAGAACAAAGAGAAGTGGAATACTCTCGCTTCTGTAGGGAAAAAGCATGGCTGAAGCGTGGACCGTAATATTGCGCTTTATGAATATAGCATTGTGTTCCAGATATTCATTTTCATGTCGAGCGTCAGTTTGAGTTGCAGAGGCGATTGTCTCGCTTATAAAAATACCGGTCGGAAGAGAGCATGGCTTGAGAGAGGAAGCGCTCGCGAACGGACTGACCTACATACTGCTACGCATTGCGCAATCGTTCGCTCTATAAATGGAATGCTGTTCGGTAAGCTATAAGCATCGGCGTCGGTGGTTCAATAAAGAAAAAAAACTGCAGAGATGCAATCTTATTTTGGGATGTGCTCCAACGAACTCTTCAAAAAGACTTTGTGCTAAATTCCCATTCCGTGCGATATCTCTTGCCAGCGAGTTGTAATGACGTACCATTCGACATGTTTCTCCTCATTGGAATGCATAGCCTGTGGAAGACGCGCATGTTGCAGAGAAACGCAGAGCCGATAGTTTCCTCAACAGCCCACTTCATTAGGTTGGTCACTCAGCTAAGAGATGTCTACGAGCAAATGGAATATCAACCAGAATGGTATACGGCATTGGTGAAGGTGCTTATCCTTACCGCTGTTCTAGCACACAATTGAAAAATCAGTTATGTGATGTATCCGCTATAGAGGTGATTGCGAATTCTGTAGTGCCTTCTGTTCGTCATTGTGTTGCGATAAGAGCATAATCAACATATTAGTTCTTTGTCTGTATTCAATTGCTTTCAAGTGATATCCTATGTTGAATAAATACCATGAAAGAAAAAAAAAAAAAATCGGCGTCGGTGGTTCAGTGGTAGAATACTCGCCTGCCACGCGGGTGGCCCGGGTTCGATTCCCGGCCGACGCACTTGCTCTTTTTTTTTTTTTTGCTCTCATACTCCGCTTCATTAAAAAATTCAAATCTTTAACTAGAAAACTTTGAAGCAATTCGACTCAGTAAGGCGGTCTGAATTAAATTTCTTTACCTGGGTTTCTTCAACATACGCCTTAATCTGAGTGCACGAGCTTTTTCGCATTCTACCTCCGCCAAAATGCGGCCGCCAATGCTGGAAATGAAACACGAAAGCGTATTGGCCTGCTCAAGGTCAAGCACGAAATTTCAGAAGAGCTGACTTCTGGGCGAGATGGTAAGTCATCTTCGAGCGGTGAAGACGGCTTATGAGGTTTCAGGATACCTACAAAGGCATCTGTCGGCTTTGTTATGTTGGCAACCCACGCAGAGTCAAGAACTCCGAGGTGGTGACTCGTTGCATTGCGGTTTCTGTCAGGACTCAGCGTGGACGTAGAGCACCTGATACTGAATTCACAAATCTTTTCTTTCGTAAGTGCATTTTGCCATTGGTCAGCCGGCTTCACTAACGATGTGCCCCGTATTATGATTGGCTGAAATATTCTGTTACGATTTTTTTAGCGTAAGCCCTTTTTTAATACGAGCCCTATTCTATTACTTGCCCTGGGCTCATTTGTCGAAGCGTCTGAAGGATTGTATCCCGTTGCACAAGGATGAACTTAAGTTCCAAGACAAGTACGGTGCATCAGTAGGATCTTTTCTTGCGATAGTGTCTTGTGTATTTATCATGAATTCTCATTGGATGGAAGGGACATTGCATACTCAAATGACGGGAGTATGCATAGGTTCCAAGGTCGCGTGTGTCTAGTCATTTTTTTAAGCGCGGCTGCAACATAACAACCACCCAAATACTCTGGAGATAGTACAAAGGCATAGAAGCTGTGTTCATAAAAAAAAAATTAAGAAAAAGCCAGTATATTGCCAAAAAATGATTTTTTTTTAATTCAGACGTTGATTACCCTCCATGGCTGCTTATGCTACCAAAGGTCGAAGTGTCAGTGAACGGCATAATCTGAAAAAATGACATGTTCATTCGAGCCGCCCAACAACTAGCGCTTTAGCATATATATATGCGATATCAGGACTACATACATGTCTATACAGATGGCTCCATTGTACCAACGTCTTCACCTTCAGCATTTATTGTACCGCACCTCAATTTACAAGATTCATTTAAATTATCTCGCGTGACATCGTCTACAACAGCTGAACTATTCGCTATGCTAAGTGCTATAAAATTTATCGATTCTGTAAGAGATCCTCAAAAGTGGGTAATTTTCAGTGATTCGCAGGCGGCACTAACATTACTCTGTAGCACAAAAGCAAAAACAATAATAGTAGCCTGATCTATGAGACACTTAAAGAGCTCACCAAAGCAAATCAAAAGCATCATGAAATAATGTTCCAGTGGATACCGGGCCATTGCAACATTCCTGGCAACACAGCAGCTGATGAAGCAGCACGACAAGCACATCGCAAAAAATTCGGCAGATCCCACGTACCGTGGGAGTCGATGTTATGCGAAGCATGCGGCGGGTAGGTGACTGTGGCGTAACTTTTTTACTGAGCGGCACGTTACAAAATGACGCTAAAGATTTGTATAAATTTTATACGCACACATATATATGTTGAAGAGCCGCATATGTGTTATATAACCAGTTGTTTACGGTTGGGTAACGCTGCCACTGGCAACGTGGGTATTACCATAGTCCTTCAATACTTTTTCTGGTCACGAAACTTCGCCGTCACGCTATGGGGGAGCTTGATATGGCGCGACAAGCTGCCGCGCCGCGGCGCCACCGTCGCTTAGAGGCCATTCCGCAGACACCGCAGACGCCGCAAAGGCAGCCGGCGTGAGCTGAAAGTTTGCACGTTTACTCTCTGTCTGTGACTGCGTTTTGGATAAGGGCCAAGTTCAGGTATCGTACAGTCGAATCGGCCCGCTCTCGTGACGATGCCTTTTAGGCGCTGCGTACCGAGGTGCCGTTTCGGCTACAAGGGCAGCGACTGAAAATGTATCGATGTTTTGCATGCCAAGTGTTCATGGGTAGTTCAAGACTGGAAGTGAGCCATAACGCAGCAACAAACGGACAACTTCAGCATCGATTCGAAGCATGTGCGTATGTGTGCGAGGCACTTTGATTCATCGGACACCGTATATGTGTACAATTTCACGATAAACGGTGACGCCGTATCGTTGTCGACAGACAAGCCGCGCCTCAGGCCTAACGTCATTTCTCGTGTGTTCCACGGCCAACTTTACGAATGGAAAGTCTCGACCACGGACAGTTTTAACGTCACTGAAACGACCTCGAAAGCCGTCGTGTGCAAAGGGAATTTTCAGCCGTGGCAAACGGGCCATTAGCCACTTAATGTAACAAAAAAAAAACAATATGCAAGATTTCTGTGTCAGTACACTTTAAAATGTCTTTTGAGCTCTACTCTACCCCAATACTGAGTGAAGGCGAACGTTATCCATTTCTCATAAGCATTTGCACGGATTCATTTCCTTCAAAGAAAGATCGCGATTACAATCCTAATAAGCGTCCTGGTTCGCCAAGAAATTACGGCACTGAATGCAAATGGGCGTCAATCCTCGTCACCCTGCTCGTGAGAGATAGAGATTAAGAAACACAATGCGTAGTCAAGGACATATATTAATCTGTGAGGTTTCCATCGCCGATATTGTCAACATAAATCGCGTTGGAAAACTGTGTCGAAAACTGATACGCACGAAAACTAGCAAAGCTTTCGAGGCCTGGGGGGGGGGGGGGGGATCGGAGATCTCTGTTCGTTCCGCGTTCGTTCTGGCGGTGTTACATCACAAAAGTGGGCGGTCCGCAGCTCTCTTCCGCCGAGAGGAAGCGGACAGCCAATCGTCAGCGGTGAGCGGCGAGCTTTCCGGAAGTAGACGCGCATCGTTTGTCCTCGGCAAGGGGACCGTATATTTCAAAACGAAGGGTTTCTCGCCTTCTAATAAATACAGTTGTTATACGAAAATATATTGTTTTTCTTTTCAATCTCAAACAGTTTCTGAAACAGCAATATGTTTGAGCGCTGATATTTATTGGTGTTAGTTTTTCTAACGTGCTCGCTATGTGAAGTCGCGCACGCGAAAAAAAAAAAAAAGAGAAAAGTGGCGGTTGGCGCAGTTTTTCAAGATGTCGTCCCACCGCAATGTCTGGCTTGGCTCCCGGGTGTCGAATCGTCAAAAGGAGCTTCTGCTGGCTTTTTTAAAAGAGCACCCAGAGATACCTACGCCGTCGTGCCCACTGGGGCCGTCGTTCACGAGTGAGGACCGGGACGACACGTGGAAGTAGCTGGTAGCGCTTTTGAACTAAGAAGTCCCTGCGCGTAAGACCACAGCCCAGTGGCAGGCCCGTTCATTTTGTTCGCACTGTTCGTTTCGAGAACAGAAAGCGACGCCGCACTCGCTCATGTCTTCAAACGCATCTCGCACCTCCAACCGCAAGAGAAGCACAGGTCGCAAGCGCCATTTTCTCAAAATCAGCTGTTGCGGCAGCCGCAACCGCCGCATCATGCCGTGCGAAGCCGTTTGTTCGCTCGAGAGAACGCGTGCGAACGGTCTCGCGCTCCGTTCGTTTGTAGCAGACGACATGCTCGTTATGATGCGGTATGACGTCACCAAAAAATAAAAGATCAAGCAAAAAGAAAAATGGCTACGCCCCTCAGAGACGTGTTTTTTTCCGGCTTCGACCAATCGCGTATGCCGCCAGAATGGGTACAGAACGAACGGCGCAGAACAGAGATCTCCGATCACCCTACTCGTTATGCCGCGATATGACGTCACCCAAAAAGAAAAGATCAAGCAAAAAAAAATGGCGACAGCCCCCGGCCTTGAGTGGCATCTCCCGCTTCAGCCAATCAGCGCGCTTGTTCTTCCCCAGGAGAACGAACAAGCGGAACGAACAGATCTCCGATCGCCCCCCTGAAGACGACAACACTTCCCATCAAGCAAGCGTTTCTTGACGGTACGATCTGCCGATGTATCTGCTCCGAACAGACTACCGGCAAATGCAAGCTCACGTCCTAGAACATTTTATGTTACGTAAAATTAGTCCGCAACCACTGCTGGAACGACACGTGTGCAATCAGAAGTTCGGGAAATAACAGTGAGCTCAGGTTGTCAGGCATTTAATGGTAACGCCGCTGATGTCTCATTCTGTGTACAGCGCATCACAGTAGCGTCAAAGTTTCTTTCTTTTTTTTTTTTTTTTGAGGCCTGTTGGGACAGCTAAGGACAAATTTCGCAGTAGCAAAAGGTCTATGCGCGTCGTCTGCTGACACATTGAGCCGCCAGCTGGACTTGAGATTGTTTACTTTTTGTATGCGCCTTGTCTTCGGTAAGAAAACATTCTCAGTAGTTCCAGGTTTAGTTCGCATAGTTGTTACAACAAAATAGAATGTAAATATTGTCTAAAAAGAGTGGGGCTTTCGGCCGCGACGTACGAGAGAATAAAAAATACAGGCGTCGCCTACGGCGGCCGCTCCGCTGGGTGGCCTTTCTTTTACTGTGGCGCCCCTAGCGGCCGCCGCTAGCTCTATATTAAACTGAGGCGGCAGTTTCGTGACCAGAAAAGCTATTGAGGGACTATGGTATTACCAACACCAGAAGCGGTAAGCTGATATGTAGTGCTTATACGTGTCCCGAGAACTCACGCACGTTTTACGAACCGGTGTGCATGTGTGCAAGAAGTTCTTGACAGTTCTTGAACAAAAGCGTCATCACCGTGATCAGTGAGCACCAGCAGCTGGTCATGACTTGTTATAGGATCCGGTTGTGATCGTGGTGACGAGGGGTCCATGTGTGGTGAAGTATGTGGTATAGTAGAGCTGTTGGAATTCGTGGATGCCTCGGTCATTTCATCGACAAATTGTCTGTCGACAGAGCCGGCGACATGTCGGAACCTGAAGCCACCCTTCGCGTTGGTGAGGTATAGGCCGTCGAGGCTGGTAGGCCTGGATAGTGCTACGTAGACCAACATCAATCGATGGTGTTTGTCGTATTCGTACACTACCTGAGCGTATGTGTCCTACGTAGCCTAGTCTACAAAGCGGCTGTCAATCAATCTGGCATCATCCTCGGTCAGCATGAGGCCATCGCCGAGCCTCGTTAGAAATAAAGAGGCCACTGCGTCGTTCTGGTGGACGAAGTGCACTTTACACTGCGGTGATGTGGATATCATATGTAACTTTCGTTAATGTATTCCTCCGGGCTCGAGCAATGCTTCAATATAGCTTGCTGAATCATAGAATACAAACGTAATCTTTATTAGACTGCTGTAAAAGGGGAGCCAACACTGGAACTACAGACGTTGATCTGATATGACGCCTGTATCGTAGGAGTAGCCATCGTTGGAGTATCATGTAGTGTTCATTGCTTTCTTGTAAAATTAGATAGCCAGCACCACAACCACAATTGACTGTCACCGCTATTACGCCTGGGTAGGCTGTTTTACCAAACCAATTTATAGACCTGGCGTGGCTCAGTGGTAGAATACCTGATTGCCAAGCAGAATGCTTGGGTTCGATTCCTGCTGGGATCCTAATTTTTATTCCTTCCATTCGTTGAGTCAACGCTGCCGATGTTGGTTTTCCTTAACGCTCTAGCATTTAAGTTACCAATGTCTGTTCTCGCCGTTCCTGGGTAGATATAAACTGTCAATCACATGTGGCGCATACCCGTACACCGCGGCCCGTGGTAAACGGGTATGTGCCACACGTGACTAGTGGAAAGGGTTTGACGACGTACGCGACAGGATTTTAACCTTATTCTTGTCATGACCAGGCAGTCATATTCGTCAAATCCTCTTACCCTCCCAGGCAAATTTTGGTCTACACCAAGTTAAGGAGGCGATCATGAGAGCACCCAGACGTAGGCGGCTAGATAGATAGATAGATAGATACGTAGACAGAAATGCTCAAAGTGCCAGAGGTTCGCTAAGAAATGCTTCGCATTTAAAATGATGTCGTTTCTATTCCAATATCGAAAAATGAATTGCGCAGTATTTTAAAGACAAAATTTTTCAATATGGGTAGAAATACGTGGTTTGACGAAAATTCTAAAAGCTGTGATTTATATCATGTGGATCCACTTATCCAATTTGAAATTCCGTTATCTTTAGACAGAAGTGTGGAAACCATTATTCACCGATTAAGGCTAGGCACTGATTGCACCAATCAATTTTTACACAGAATTCGTCGCGCTGACACTCCTGAATGTGATTGTGGATTCGTAGATGAAGACATATATCACCTCCTTCTAGAATGCCCACAGCACGACGCACCAAGACGCCGACTTAAATCATCGTTAATGACATGAGACCACAGAACACGAAGTTTAAGGAAACTTTTGGGCCCGCGGCCAACAAGAGGTTTGCAGAAGTGTGCTTTAAGAGCATCAATTTTTTTTCTTTTTTTTTTTTGAAGACAGTGACATTCTTGGCCGTTACTAGAGCATTTAAGCTTTGTTTTCTTTTAACGGCACAGTGTATATTTATGTGTGTGTTGACTATTTTTGTCTTGGTTATGCTATGCAATGGTTGCTCTTCATTGTTTTCAACATCACCGTGTGTACACATATATGTGTCTGTTGACTCGGTTGTTTTGACTCTTATGTTATGTCTTAACTGTTAGGCTAAGTTGTATATTGTATGTACTTATGGTTAGTTGTGATTAGAAATTTGGACCCTATGTGCTTAATGTTCGACATCTCCATGAACTAAAATTTGGACCCTATGTGCTTATTGCCAACATCTCCTTACATCATGACAATAAAAAAAAAGCTTGGCTGACCGAGACCTGGAATTAGCCCTGAATGATATTGTCGCTAAACTGTTTCGGTACGTTGATGGTTATCTCGTGTTAGTGAAATCTAAGGGATGCTTTGATTCGCGCGTAAATGGGCTGAAAGTTTTCAAGGATGTTGGTGCGGGTCTGAAGCTGACGTTCGAGCTTCGTAACGACAATTACATTTCACTTTTCGACTCGAGCTTGCATTTCAATGGCTGTCATACCTGCTGGATATGTGCACCCAGAAGTATGAAGCCTATCCTCGACTTCAGATCCGCGCATTAAATAGCCGTAAAGAATGCTCTTGCAGTATGATGTTTGAAGGCTGCGCTTCAGGATGGAATAACGCCTCGCGAGACAAATACCCTAGATAGACGCAAGATGACTAGATTTCCTGAGAGCCATTTGGCGAGGCTGGGGGAAAGAGTTCTAAAGGACATGAAAGCAGAAGCGAGATGCTGCGAGCTTTATAGGCGCTCTAAGGAATTGCCCATTGCCACCATTTCATACATAAACGGTATGCCCCATTGTATGAAGAAAGTAAGGGCGTGGTTTGGATGTCGTGTTTTATTTTCGGGTGGCAACAAATTACGCAGGATTTGCGCAGCTCAGGAATTCAATTACATGAGTGGGCAGCGTATAACTGGCTCTACAAACGCATACAATAAGCCCTTTTTACCCTCGACCTCAAAAGGGTGGAAATCGCTTCCCGTACAAATCGTCCATGAACGTCACAATTCAAAATTCAGGCAATTAGCGTCAGCTAATTGGAAAAACTAAACTGATCATCAACAGACGTCTTCTTCACTTCACTGACTTGCATATAAAACTGGAATTTTACTTTGTAGCTGCTCCTTGTGCTAATTTACATTTAGTATTTTAACCTGTACTTTTTTACTGTTTTCGGAAAATTGTGCCTTTAAAATGACATCATTTCGCTGTCGTCGCTTCCATAACAGAGTATAACGTAACCACTCATTGTTGTAGTTCTTGCTCCCTATACCAGTGCTTCAAACGTTTTGTAAACATATTTTATGATTTTTTTGTGATGCTTGTGAAGCCACAATGCAAATATTTTATAAACGCATGCTGAAACGCACGTGTTTATGACTGTGTCTTTTTTCTTTTTTTTTCTCGGTAACAATGTGTTGTACAAAGCTAACATGCCTCTTTGTCTGTGATATTCCTATGTACAATTAACGTGACCTTTTATATGAAATTTGCTACCCCCCCCCCCTTACGTAATGCCCAGGAATAATAAATGGTGATGATGACGATGATTAATGCCGAAGGTGAGGAGCAAGGCAAGGGTGGTTGCAAGGTCAGGCACCGGGAGAAAGACGGTGCAGTTTATTACGTTACGCTTTCGTGTGGAGAGTGTCATGCACGACAAACTGGAACATGTTTTAATAGCAGAATTTTAGGTCATAAGGCCTCGCTAAAAGAGCAACTGTGTTCCAACCTTTCCTCGCACTCCAGAGAAGTGGCCGTAGGGAAAGTGCTATCTATGTTCAATGATAGGGCAGCAGGTTAAAATAGAAGAAGCTTGTTTCATTAATAAAGCGTATGGGTTAATATGTCGCGAGACCTCCGGTCACTCTATTTGCCGCAGAATAAGACATGATGAAAGCACATCATTCGGGTAATATTTCTCTGCTCTTCACTAGGCTTTTAGTGCATGATGATCTGGCCAAATGTGTGTTTTTTTTATGTGAAGCATTTCTTAGCGAACCTTTGGCACTTTGAGCGTTTCTATCTGCACATCTATCTATCTATCTGGCCGCCTACGCCTAGGTGCTCTCACGATCGCCTCCTTAACTGGTGTAGACCAAAATTGGCATGGGAGGGGAAGAGGATTTGACGAATGAGACTGTCGGGTCATGTCATGAATAACGTGAAAATCCTGTCGCGTACGTCGTCAAACCCTTTCTTCCAGATACGTGTGGCACATACTCATTTACCACAGGCCGCGGTGTACGGGTGTGCGCCACAGGTGAGTGGCAGTTTATATCTACCCAGGAATGGCGAGAACAGACATTGGTAATTTAAATGCGAGAGCGTTAGAAAAACCGACAACGGCAGCGTTGATCCGACGAATGGAAAGAATAAAAATCAGGATTCCAGCAGGAATCGAACCCAAGCATTCTGCGTGGCAATCAGGTATTCTTCCTCAGAGCCACAGCATGTCTATAAACTGGTTTGGAAAAACAGCTGATGCAGGCGTATCGTCGGTGCAACGTCAATTGTGGTTGTGGTGCTGTCTATCTTATTTTACACGAAAGCAATGAACACTACAAGTGTACTCCTACGATATAGGCGTCATATCAGATTGACGTCTGTGGGTCCAGCGTTGGCTCCGCTTTTATAGCAGCCTAATAAACATTACATTTGTATTCCTCTGATTCAGCAAGCTATATTGAAACATTGCTCGACCCCGGAGGAATACATTAACGAAAGTTACTTATGATACTCACATGAATGCACCATAAAGTGTACTTAGTTTCGACAATACTGACGTATGTACTCTAACGTGAGTACTGACGTCACGTCGCACGATAAGTTATCCTTTAATTAAAACGCCAGTGTCGTCGACGTGCCTGGTAAGCCCACGATGTGCACACAGCTACTACACTTACAAAAGCAATTCGATGCACCTCGTAACGCTTGGCTCAAAGCCATAAAATACAGCATTGAAGTACTCCCTGACTGCTTCGCATGAAACCGATTCCCACAACGCGTGGGATCTGCCGAATTTTTTCTGCAAAATCGTTATTTGATAGTTAGCGCTGTGTTCGCATTTCTGCTTTCTTGTGTTACTGTCCTCTTCACGCACCACCTCTTTTTGAAGGCAAGTACGATGACCACATGGAGTATTAAAAGTAAAATGTGGTTTTCCCATTGGTAGAGGTAATCACGTGGCTCGGTGCCATGTCTGCGTGTTGGTTTGTGCTAATAATATTTTTTTTGTATCCGTAAACTGTTTTTTTACATCCCTTAACTTCTCGCACCGTAGTTACTGGTTGTTGAAAACTGAGGGAATTCACCTCAGATGAGAGAGCGTTCGTCTATGCAAACTTTTCTAATCATTGTCGTTTTAAAACCTAAACGTGCTGTTAGAAAAAAAGAATTTGCATTGCATTACTCAATTTGTTAATGATTAGTGATTTGCCACTATTGCCCAATACTGCTTCCACTCCTTTTTGTTGCTGTTTTCTTGCTCTCGGGTACATTTATGATAATTTTCAAAGAACACGTCCAAACAATTATTGAGCTCAGCCGTAAGACATCGATAGTAACAAACAAAGCGCATTTTCAGCTATTTCCTTTCCCGCAACGTTATATGGGCATAATTACCACGAGCAATACGTGCGTCACGGGCAGGCCCAGTTGCACCGCCTTTGAATGTCTTCTGTATGCCAGGAAAATAGGCATCATACGCTGCCGGCCGCTAGTAATGTTCCGCCATAAAGCCGAAGACCACTTGGTAGTATTCATCTGATATATTCATGAGCTGAAGGAAGACTTATTTAGTCCTCAACGTTAATGTACCAGTAATGACTTCCACGCCAGCACCACCTGCAGCAACAAAACAATCTTGCAATCATCGATGGCACAAAATCTATTTAAATTCTAAACTTCTGTAAGTATACGCAAGTCAGCTTTGCATTCCCGCCAAAGAATCGCGACTCGCTAACTCGAGCAGATTTACTTTCCATAACAGCGAACATAAACGAGCAACAAAAGGCGGGAACCACGAGCTTTCTTTCGGCCCTGGAATTTGTTTATATATTGCGGGGTTTCACGTGTGTAAAAGTCTGATTATGTGAGACGCAGCAATGCGGTATGGCCAATAACTTTTTTTGATGAGCAGGATGCACATAAATTGAAGTTCACGTGACCATTTCTGTTTGTTCTCCCGCAGAATGCAGCCGCCACAGTCAAGATAGGGGACGCGACGGTGAGCTGATCAGCGCTACGCAAAAGCGAAAAGGCTTTCGTGCTAGGTAACTGCGCAAAGAATCGTTGCGCTACACATGGAAAGCAGACACTATACACGCGATGTTGCGCGGCGTACGGCACCATTGCGCCGCGTCCGTAAGATGGTAGCTCTGTAGCTGTTCGAATACCTTGTAACTTAGTGCACTTATTTAATGCATGTGGACAGTTAGTACGATGACAAGTTGCTCGTCTGATGCTGCACAGAACTGGACTTCAGTCATCCGCTCAGCACGCCCCATTTTCTTACTACAGTCAGCCTGTACGCTGTTTTTCTTAGGCGTGCCATAGGGATGGTCGATTAAAAATTTTAATCGATTAATCGTTAATCGTTAATCGATTTAGCCTTTAATCGATTAATTGCTTTCAGTGGAATGTTTTAATCGATTGATCGATTAATCGACATTTTTTATGGGTGCTTTAAAACCGATATCTCTTTGTTTGAGAGGCATCGTTCGTGTTCGATATGGACCCAAATCTTTTTATCAGACGCGCTGACGATCGAAAATTCCCACTTTCAAAAGTGTCGACGAAGGGCCCCTGGTGTACAGTGCACGAAAATTCCCACTTTCGCACACTGGACACAAGGGGCCCGTCGTCTTTGGTTGATGTAGCGGATTCAAGCATCTGTGGCCGTCATCGCTGGACTATTCGGCAGCTGGTCGTATTTTCTCGAAGCCTGCCTACTCGAGCTCATCGAAACCGGAGACGCGTTCTGGGACCACACTGGTTGGAAAGTCGCAGCTGAAACATGCAGTGTGGCGGAGGGTGAGGGAATCCCGAGAAAGGTAAAAGAGAGACAAGGAGGAAGAGGAATTAAATAAGACGCTCGCTCTCGCGTAAGCACGGTATCTTTTCTCGGTTTGTCGGTTAGATATTGTGGAAGCCCTACATAATACTATAATTGCGGACTGACGCGATCTTTTCCTTGAGGTCACCCATGCAGAGATTACACAGAAACATGCTGGCCACAAACAGGCCATCGGTACAGGCAACTGCGGGAAATAGAGTGACATGAGTTTCTGCCTCCCGGCTAGAATAAACAGCAGCTGCGCCAGTATACTCCACAGGTTTCGTCTGATCGTTGCCTTAACACGGCGCCACTCGAATCTTTTCAATCGTGCGTACAGCCTGAACTGTGAGCGCTCTCATGTTTCAGACATTACAACATAAATTTCGCGACTGTCCTTCTTTCTTGTCACAGCAGAAGACGGGGGCCTCTAGCTGAAAGCTGTATTTCTCCCTAAATATGCGACCATACAGTATTACTAAATGCTACAAGGTCACTTCTTCAATAGTAATGCACTGGATGCTAGACGTTCGGTAAACCTACGCGTAAAGTTACATAAATTACATAAAGGGTGTATAAGACCCTTTTCACAATTCGCGAGTGCGCATTCCTGCACTACACTTTCTCTCAACTAATGGCAGCAACTTTCGTGCATCAAGTGGAGACAAGGTTGCACGTGCTGTCTATTATGCGTGTTCGTGTCAAGAGAGCCGAGTCTACATTTTCCGCGTCCCAGCGCAAGCAAACCGCGCTTGAGCACTCTGTTTGAAGAAGTCACTAGCTGCCATTATTGGGCTAACTGCATCGCAAGAAAGCTAGCTGAACAATTATGAAAATGGTATAAACCGTATAAGACGGACAGTTGGGCTAGTTGGTATACAGCTTAATAAAAGATGGTTACTAGCGCCCTTTTCTTTACGCTAGCAAACGTGTCTTTTATGTATATACGGATTACCTAGTCCTCTCCCCATCATCGTACTTCATCACTCTTTTTCCCCCGTTGCGTTTTCCCCGGTGCAGAGTAGAAGGCAGGGGCGTACTAGCTCAGGCCACCCTCTCTGCCTTATAATATATTTTCTCTCTCTCTTTCATTAATAAACAATATTTTATTTGCTAAAGAGTAAAACAGAACGGCACTAAGAACCAGTTAGGAAATGAGCAGCGTATATTACAATGCCGCACTTACACAAGAAACGAGTAAAATCTGAGGGTTGAATAAAATACAAAGAAAGTTGCGATTGACACTACAGGCGACGAGCACTACTCGTTTATCAAATGTAAGGAGAGATGCGTTTATGCGGCAACACGATGAAACAGCGCCGCGAAAAACGAAGACGAACAAAATAAGAAACAAGACGATGCGCTGGCACGTGTGAAATTTACAGAAATGAATAAACTTCTGTGGTAAAAGTTGGCGAATCGCCGTGCTGCTAACTTTCTCAACAGTCCCCTTTTGTTTTGTTTCATGGGGTTGCTGCACCGAACCGCATGCATTTTTCTACTGAGCGAAGAAATATCAGTTGCCCGAGATCAACCGACACATCCTTTGGGTCGCCACACATCCAGCATACGAAAAAAGGCGCTCGAATGCTACTGACGTAGCAGGAATTGGCAAATACTCCATTGCAACGTCAAAGACCTGATCTAGGCCAGTTCGCATGCGGTGCCAAGTCTCAAGTGAATTCGGATTGGTGCAGCGATCGACTACAGGGTTACTATAGTATGTCTTGAACTGAGAAGGCATTTGGTTCATCGGATCGTCCTGCAGTGCAACTGGTGCAACGCAGTTGCGTAGAAGTGCGCGTGGTGCGAGCAGCAGTAGACTGTGAGCCGGAGAGAAGCGGGCAAGTTAATTTCTGTCTCGATGGGTGGAGCCGCCTCCTGCCCGGGCTTGAAACATTGGGGAGTGCTTAGAGTGGGACGCCGTACGCGACGGAGATCAGGGTGACATCATATCTTTCTCTATGGGGTATGGCCGCCGCCAGCTCCGGGCTCGTTCTGCTAGCGCAGGAATATGCGCTGTAGTGAAATCAGTGAAAGAGAGACGATGTGCACGGCCCCTGCGTCTCAGGATAGCGCGCCTCGCAGTCATGCGCTCCGGCCAAGGGGCGAGGTTGGGGGGCGGGATTGGGTGGTGCCGTAATCGATTAATCGAATAGTTTTAATCGATTAATTCGATTAATCGAGCGGTGGAAATCGATGACGATTATTCGATTAATTGTGGACCTTTAATCGATTCATCGATTAATCGTTCATCGATTTTACCATCCCTAGCGTGCCACTTCATCGGGACAACACATGCATGCATCTGCTGTGTGCGGCTCCACGCGACCAGCCTTTTTAATTTCAGTAGTACGACCGTCAGTTCCGCTTTGAGGCAATTTGTCAGGCAAGCTCTGCTTTTTGTGATGCGCCTCCTCTTCGCAATTGGCGGTCAGAAGCTGGCGGCTCTCGATGCTTGGTTGGACTTCTAACGTAAATACTATACATAATTCATAGATATAACAGCACAAACGTAACAAGAAACCAAGAGGACATAGAACAGAGCGTCAACATTAGCTAACCCTGATAGTTGATGTTACTGGAGCAAATATACAAAGGTGCTGATGCAAAAAGCGTGCGATTTTGCACAATCGAGTAGCCGGAGTCATTGGTCGTCGAAACCGGAACCCAGTTGAATAGATAGCTTTTATTTATTTTTATTTACATAGTTCCTGCAACGCCGTAGTGGCATTACTGCAGGGGGGTATGCATACAAAGTCAATATGGTTGGTAACATTTCTGCGATAGTACACCAAGACATAGTGAAAAAATTGAATTATAACAACATATAACAATTAAAATCAAAAATATTTTAGTACAATATTGCACGTGGCAAACAGGTACAAAAAGAGAAATACTCATGTCACAATTTCACAACGATGAGAAAAAAACACTGCGGTCACTCAAGTTCTCTATACCTTCGGGAAGTTCATTCGAGCCTCTAATTGTTTTTAAAAAGAAGGAGTTGGCGAAAGTTGTGGTTTTCAATGCGTATTCTCGTACTTTATGTGTGTGTTGGCATCTTGTTGAACGATATGTTGGTGCTAGTAAGTATTCCCACGTATCAATTCCTGTTAGGTTTTAATATATACTATGCAGAAGTTTTAATAGCTGCACTAACACTCAATGAGCGCTTATTAGAAGCTATGTTTTCCAGTGAATTATGCATTCAAGCATCACGCATGCATCTTCATTGTGCCAAATATGCGTCTTCACAACCGTCATTCCATTGGTCAAGAAAATATTACTCTGGAATCGTTCAGCCATTTGGTTACGCGGCATGGCCCGAAGCCGGCTGACATTTTTTAACTAGTTGTTGAGTTGAATAAGCTTTATTTGCCAAGCCTTTGTTTCTACTTGTGCCCGGGGCTAGGCTGCAAGGGGTCCATCGCTCGAGGAACACCTTCCGAGGCCCCCGGCAATGGCCGTGGCCTGCTGGACGACCCACTCCTGGTCTTCGGAAGCCTCGCTGAGGAGGGTGGCTTGTAATATAACATACACGAAAGCAGTGAAAGATATAAGAGCTTCTGTAAATACGACCAAGCATGCCATTTACTATTGATTACGAGAGCTACATCAGGCAGATAGCCTCCGTTTAGAACACTGTATTGCTTCAAACGTTTCTTAGAGTTCCTCCGCAGGCCCGCAATAACGGCTCCAACATCGTCACCAGTGGGTCATTGAGTTCTTGAGTAACCGTGATAAGCCTCTGGAACACGAAGTTTTTCAGGAGCCCCCACAGGAAAGAAATTGGGGCAGCTACGCACTGGTGGCGCGAAGATTTTTTTGCCAAGAATTTCTCTCTTTCTCTCTCTCTCTTACTTTCTCTCTTTCTGTACTTGTGCTCTTTCTTGCCCACCAGAGTTATTGTATTCCACGCCAGACAAATCGGCGCATGCGTTCTGGAAGCGCTGCAGAATATGAAGATGACGACGAAGAGAGCGCGCGCCGGTTCATGACGATGATCATTTCTGTTCACGACTAACGACGCTTCTCCGATCTTAAGTAGCTCCGCTGTGAAAAGTCTGGCACGCTGAGGCCGGGCGTCCGAGCTGGCCAAGACACTTCACCAAAACAAGATACAACAATTCCGAACGTTTTACGAACTACAGCCATACAGTTTCGGGATGTGGGTTATTACTCCATCCTACTTTAAATATGAAATGGCACCGCCCCTCCCTTTACCATTAACCTTCTCGCCAACCGCAACAAGCCATCGCGACAGCGCACTATTCTCATTTGAAGTGTGTAAGTTGGCTCTTCGTCACCCTGTATTAATAGGCTCCGGCGATTGCCTATGCCTATTTTATATTTCAGTTTTTTTTGTGTGATATCCTTATTGTGTTGATCATATTGAAGAAATAAAACTCGAAATTTCACTTATTCGATTGCATAGGTCGGCACACTCACTCATGAGTCGACTCACTCAGACTCACTCAGACTCATATCGAGCCGTTAGTTCGAGTATGAGTGAGTCCGGGTGAGTAATATTTTGGTGAGCTTGAGTCCGAGTGAGTCCGGAAGAGAAAATTTTTAGTGAGTCTGAGTCCGAGTGAGTCTGGTTCAGGAAAACTTTAGTGAGTCTGAGTCCGAGTGAGCTCTAAGTACAAAATATAATTCTTGAGTGAGTCTGAGTGAGCTCCACACCTTTTTGCCGACCTATCGTTCTATTTACACCACTCCAGCATTACTATCAGTGTTATGTTGGCTCACGTATATAGCTCCATCGACTCACACATAATTCAAAGCCCTAGCGTTCATACGCCAGCTCAATATTTATTAATCAGAGGCGTGAGTTACAGATGTGGGGGGGGGGGGGAGGGGAGTAGGCCTTGACCGGCCCCCGAAAACTCTTTCACAGGAAGTTCTTGATAAAAAATATTTCGTCCGAGTCATCCCTTTCGATAAAAATGTCCTTACTGGATTGCAACCTCTGATAAATCATATCTGAAGGTGCGAGATCAAAGGCTCCAAGTAGAGCACCAATTATGCGAGATATTGGTGTGAAAGAGCATTCACTACATAGTCGATAAAACCAATTATACGATAACAGACTCATGAGTCGGCTCACTCAGACTCACTCAGACTCAGATAGAGCCGTGAGTCTGAGTCTCAGTGAGTCCGAGTGAGTAATAATTTCGTGAGTTTGAGTCCGAGTGAGTCCGGTTTAAGAACATTTTCGTGAGTCTGAGCCCGAGTGAGCTCTAAGGGCAAAATATATTTCATGAGTGAGTCTGAGTGAGCTCCAGATTCTTTGCCGACCTATGTTCGATTGTATTCGTTGCAGCGAAAAAACACAAAGCTACAACTAAAACAAAGCAATGACTCCACAACTGTCACAGCTTTGATATTGTTTGGATTTACTGATCCGAATAAAGCTATCTTACTCACCTTTCTCGCAGCGGTTTTGTTCTTCTTGTTTACGTGGGCACAAATATACATTCCGAATATATCCGTATGAGGTTCCAGTTGTGAGAGCGCTTGTTTCGTGTACTTTTTCCTTGTGCTTTGTTTAATTAGCGCTAAGCTTTGTTTGTTCGCATTGCCTCAGTCAACTGCTGTTTACCCGCGCCAAAAAAACAAGACAGCTGCAGCATGATTATGCAATCACTATAAAAACGCAGAAGCAAGGCTCAAAATATTCTTCTCAGTGCTTTTTCTATATGCACGTTATATTCGAACGCAGCCACAGGTGAATCTACAGACGCTTTATTCAAAATTTCCAGGTTCGTGAGGTGCGCTGTCTTGTCGTTGTCCACAGTCTTCAATGTATTTCAAGTGCCTACAGCAGGATTCTGCAAAATGATAAACAGCTGCGTTACTGGTGAATTCATGAAAAATGTTAAATTCCGCGTCGTGTCATGACGTTGTCGGATTGTAATCAAACAAGTTTAAGGCTTTGAAGATATAGTATTTATTTCTGATGCGCTCTCATATCCTTCACAAAATGAATACAATCATTAAATATCCCACCTTCTCCAATCTGCGGAGCAAATAGCGAGACTTTGTGACGCAATTATTCTTGTATATGCGCCTGTCGTACTCCGAACAAGACGACCCACACATGCACACGCATTTGGCTCAGAGTAATAATGACACGTATGAGGGTTTGTACACCCACATCCCCCCTGTTGCATTGCATTTCATTGAAAGGTAAAGAAATGTGCATGGGAACAAGTGCAACAGTTGCGTGAATTATACACTCCTACTTCAAGACCGCTGTACCTTCGCCGCCACCAGAACTGTGATGACCCCGAGGGGGCGTTTCATAGTGCGTTCTATAATGCGTTATAATAACATAGATTTAATCAGTGTAGATAAGGTATTAAGCCAACTTGAAACAAGGAAGCATTTTTTTTCTTTCTTTTTTCTTCGAGCCTGATGGCATCCATTCATCCATGATAAGTTAAAGTAGAATTTCATCTTGATTTATCATAGGATGACCTTACTGTTTCCCTGTGTTGGGTTACGTATCTCCTGCCTCAAAAAGTACTCAAATTATTCAAGTTAATGCGGAGATATTGTACGAGGCGAGTGTTTTTTACACGCCTTCGTCGCCAGGCACGTCCTGGAGGCTGCACACGCAACGCAGGATGGCATATAGCAAAGGGGCGATGCACAGCCCTGAAGCTTCCATCGCCGGGCATCATGTCCTTGATCACTTTCTCTTCCTTTTTTCTGTGAACATGTTAACCGCTACGTCTTGTTGAGACATGAGCAGCGCCATCCCGTGGGTAGCCGCGGTGCCTTCATGACGTGGCGCGTGGCCTCGGGGATCGTGCTTTGACGCGCCTATCATGAAACGAGCAAATACGTGTAGGCGTGTTCAGGGCTCCCCGGGCGCACGCCTATGCTTGTACGTCCCGCATAACACTACGTGGTCGAGCCACCTTGGATGCACCCGCTTGCTGGTCACGACATTGCGAAGGAAGGAGCGAGCGATTGTGGCTGTTCTTTTTTTCTTTTTTTTCTAAGAAAGTTTAACTTCACTACATCATTCAGTGCAATATGTTTTGAGCCCCATTTGGGTCCTTCTAAAGCTGTTGCAGGGTCTTTCTGAGACTTGCTTGACGCCACCATGTTTCTTTCCATTAATGTTACGAGCTCACATATGAGATTTGAAGCTATAGCCAAATGCGCGTTCAATTTAGATAAGATGCACTATTCAAACTCGACATGCATTGACGAGGCAGACTGCGGTTATATTTCTTTTCTTGAATGCAGTAGTCAAACTTCTCAGTACCTGGCTTGCATGCAAACCTTTATCTAATAATAAAAGCAAAACAAATCTTAACTGCTTCTATGCCCACACGTCTGCCACTCACCGTTGGTCACCCGTAGTATCCACGTAGATGGTAGTGCCGTCGCTCCTCTATATCCACGTCCATAGCCACGTCCGAAACTTGAATGGATGAATAAAACGCCACACAAACGGAATCGTTTTCATAACCGCGACCGTAGCCTCCTCCGTAACCGCGGCCGAAGCCTCCTCCGTAGCCACGGCCTTTCGTGCTCAGTAATAGGTTGAAAGCCGCGACCGAACTGCGCCAAAGAACGCCGCCACAACACCGCTGGTCTCGGGGGCTCGGGCTGGTTCGGGCGCGTCACGCACAGCAGGCCTACGACAAGGATTTGGCTTGCGAGCAATGAGCTCGCCTCCTCGCAAGAAGAACTTCATAATGTTCTTTATTGTGACCCTATGTCTAAAAAATTCGTTATGTCCGGTGAGGGGCTTGTCTATGCCACACACTCACCGTTGGTCCGGTCAGCTATCCACGCTGCCACGTCCGAAACCGCCTCCATCCGCGAGTAGCCTCCTCCGTACCAGAGCCACGGCCACCGCGACCGAACTGCGCGTGGACGCAGCGCCCACGACAAGGATAGCGATGAGCAAGAAGAACTTCATGGTGACGCCGTGTCCGCTTTCCCTTCCGGTCATGCTGGAATTCAGCACCAGATAAGCGCTGGCCGCGCCCTTTTATAGGCAGTCGTGTCTTGGCTGTGTGCCCTCTTAGCGCCGTCTTCCACGCCCAAGGTCTACCGAGGGGACCTTTGTGACATGTGGGGCTTTCCGTGATGAAGTAGGGGCTAAAGTGGTCTTAAGATATCGCTCGATGTGTTTGTGTTTGTGAGCAGACATTTGGTTCCCAGAACGTCAATTTGACATTCACAGTCGTCGCCTTGCCTCGACGGAACTCACTTTGTGTGCCGGCGAAAGCGCACGTGGCAACCCGACGAGTTAAAAACTACCTCGTTCAAGGACGCGTTCTGCTCGCATCACCGTTCACGCATGGCTGCAAGCTCATATTGTTTTCTGGCCAAGAGCGGCGATGTTGAACTAGCAACTCACGAATATGCACTTGTTTTCGTTAAGCGCGGAAAGGCAGAATTACCTCCACTTAATGCATAAGAGGACCTAGGGACTATGGCGTAGTTTCCAATCTACGAACTTTGTGATGGCGTCATTGCTTATACTATCTATTTCACCTCGGTTAAATTAAATATTAATATTAAAAATTAAGTTTGACAATGCGTAATTTACCTTGCGACCGTTCTTACCTTGAGAGAGAGAACTGGTAAACTGGAAATTCATTCATTCACTCCCTAATTTTTCATTCAACACTACTTATCCAAATTGCCAGATAGGCACTTTCCGGGCAAAACACCCGTAAGGTGCCTGATTAGTCTAAGTGAACTACACAACAACCGCAACAGCGCGATAATTTTTGCATTGTCATGCCTCATACGCTCGCAATGACAGATTAACAGGCTTTTAACATGAGCTTGTTGGCTCAATGGCACAATCAAATGTAGGGAACAATGGGAATAGAATAGTTACTATTTTCTGCTCTTCAGAAGAACAAGAAGGAGAACAACAAACAATGTCACACATGCGTCATATATTTTGTAGGAAACACTCATCAAACACCAAAATTAGAAAAGTAATACGATACGCCGCACAACCCTAGAGCTCAGAAAGCAATACTTCTGTAACGTGCTTCTTAAATTTTATTATGAAGGTTCTTTTCTTTAATAAGTTTCATACGATGGGCCTTTCCTGTAATAGGGCTGATCTTAGTAATGTTAGCACATGTAGCCAGTACTTTAATTGTGCGTTATCTGGACTTGACATTTTTAGATGCGAAGCACCTTATGGCGGAGTTCAATCCGGTGGTGGTGGTGTGCGGCGTGACCACCCTTACTGCGCATGCGCAAACCCTCTCCACGCAGCTCCTCTCCACTCCCCTCTCCACTTTCCCTCCTCGTTAGATAAAAGGCTCGCGTTAGGTCGTACACACGCTCAGTCACTGCACCGGCTGCACCGGTGTCATGAGTTCCAACGTCAACGTCGTGCCAGTAGCAGTAATAACTTAACGCCTGCCGAAATTGCGGAGCAGAGGAAGGCTCGACGCGCCGAAGCGCAACGTAAACGTCGGCAAGTGGACCTCGAGCTCCGGGCTAGAGAAGCCCAGCGCAAGCGGCAACGTCGGCGGGAAACTGCTACGGATTTGAAGTTATAAGGCGCGAATAAGACACGGACGAAGAATAGGAACACACACACACGGAATTTATTTAGAAAGAGCACAGAACATATTTATACACACCGCGCGCAGTCATCGTGCCTCAATGCGCAGTCGCATTCAAGTAGCGTAACTCTTTTGCCGATAATGAAATGGAGGCAACGCTGACGCATAGATCACCTGATTCGATTATTTTCTTAGCCTCAATAATAATCGTACTGACTTATCAGGACTTCGGCCGAATACCGCGCAGGCGCTAAAGTCCGGAACGCAATGACAATCCCGGCAGTGTATCGCGAGGTGGCCCTCTCTGCCATTTCTGACGTTATTATTATGCTGTCTTAGCCTGTCATGGATGAAACGCGGGCTCGACATGCCGAAACGCTGCTTCGTATCGCCTCATGGTCCCTTTTAGCGGGAGATGGTGTAATTTTTTATGTAGTTCGTATGCCGCCTACCTAACCTGCTATTTTTATTCAACAGCTTTCTATTGTACCGTGCTGTGGCCTGATTTCCGGTGGTACTTCTAGCCTCATTTCTCACATTTTGACACTCCCTGCATTATAAAGCAGTAGGGACCGCCGATACTCACCCACTATGTCTTCTCACTGTTTAATAGATTACGACTTCTTTTTCTCTCAGCACAAGACGTGCATTCTGAAAATGCAGTCACGGCGAGTTGTTACCGCTTCCGCTCGCCGTGACTTCATGGAATGTTGTGGTGTTTTATCAGCTTTGTTGACTTCTTTTTGGCAAGGGTTTGTATTCTGAAAAACCGGAAGGCTGCGTTCAGTAAATTCCAGAGCGCGGATATCTCAGATATTTTGTTGCGCAATCCCATTTCACTGTTAGCCTCTTATATATTTTACGTGCAAGCGTAACCTTTATGTACTACGTAAGCCACGGTACCGAAGAAAACAAAGTACTTTTGAGCCAGAACAAAATTTTAACTACTTCTCCTTCGTTATCTGATGTGTTTTCAATTGACATCAATTGTTCGCAATGAGATTATTCTTGACTCTAGTATTTAACCGCGCGTATCCTCGACAAAGCGTAGGTAACTTCATAGCTTCACTTCCCGCATTATAGGATATTACGAACCACAGCTCCTGACAAAATTTGTGTTCTCCGTGTCGTATCATAAGTAACTGCTTCTCGTCTAACTAGCATAAGAGGTCTAGACAGCCCCAGTGTAACGCACATATTGATAATTCCCTACTTTTATGTATGAAAAGGAAGCATTGTCTTCTGCTATTATTTGTTAATTTTATATTTGTTAACATACCGTCACTCGTGTCTCATCATTTGCATCATGATCGCATAGTGGACTCTACAGTAACGAACTTTTGTCGGAATGATGCTTGAGTAAGCTTCAATATTATCCCACATGACAAAAAAAAACAGCGTTATTGTCCACTTTCACTTTTTTAAGCCACATAACTACGTGCATAAAAAAGTGCTTACAAAAAACCGTTATTTAGTCTAGAAAAAATAATTAGGTGGCTCCCTCAAGTAACATGAAGGTTGTTTCAGTGCATCGAAAAACTTTGCTATAAAGGGGCATATGGGCTCAGTAAGAGGAAATGCGAGTGAGGGAAAGGCCGGGTTGTTGACTGGAAGAGAACCTTCTGATTTGCAAAGCAAGCACAGAGAGAAATAAACGGAGACAAGAAAGACCGACGCTCACGCAGCGCTGACTTACAACACTTTGATATTGCGAAATCAATTATATGGAAACACCCGCTGCACTTCTGACGTCCCAATCGACGTCGGCGTCGCCGTGAGGTTTCGTATAAAGTCCAAATCGATAGCATCCTCTATGTGCGAGTGAAAACCTGCGAGGGCTGCCGACGATCGCTTCTCGAGCGGAGATGGAACGCGCCGGCCGCCTCCGTCGCGCGAAAGGCGTATGGAGGGTTCTGGAGGGGGGCTGCGTATCGCCGGCAGCAACCCCGTACTTTTGACCAGCTGGGCGTGGTAACCCGCAGTCGCTCGCGCTTATCTTTAGAGGGGATCTGCATGATCAACACGCCCAAGCTTCAACGCTTAATTGGTTTTGGTTTCCTACCCTATACTGTGAGGAAGGAAAACGGGGAAAGAAAAACAGGAACGATGGCAGAGACGCAAAGAAGGCGAATATAAAACAGAGGAGGTGAGCAACGGGACAACTAGTCATAGTTCCTTTAATAAGCCACTGCCTCATAAAAAAGAATAATTCCTCGACCAGCTGGATGAGTATTCGTTCTTCAAACTAGCGAGTTTTATCGTGAAAATGGCAGAATGACATGAAAATACACGTAATATTGCCCACAGACATAGGCGTGCGCACAGGGGGGGGCAGAGGGGGCGGCCACCCCCTCTGATCACCTAAGAGGGGGGGCGCAAAATCTGCCCCGTACATTGACCCTTCTAGTCACCTAAGAGGGGGGGGGCGCAAAATCTGCCCCATACATTGACTTAGTAGGGTGGGGGGCGCTGCGATGAACCTTCGCCCCCCTTAATGGGGAACCCTGCGCACGCCTATGCCCACAGACACAAAGTGGTACTTGCAAAGAGAGTATTGATATTTTTTAAGGCGAAATCATTATGTGGCTATATTACATGCAGGCTGTTGAAAGTTTGTAGAGGAGGCAGGCTCTCCCGCAATTGCGCTGGTTTCCACGCGTCCAGGCAGGCGGTCACAAACCTCGTCCTCAAGAAGAGCTGCTGTTGGAGGGAACCGGACTGAGGAGCAGAAGAAGCGTATAAGAGGTTTATTTACATTTTTACATTTAGACAACTCGTTCCAGAATGTCCTTCGCATGCATCCGCTCGCGTCTTTTAACCCCTTGGCGGTCCCTAGATGCCAGACATGGGGAAACAGGGGAAGACGTTTCCATCCAATCGGGCGGCGAATCCTGCAGGTCACTTTACTGGCACCGCCCCCAGCACACTCACACACAACCCAAACACGCGCATTGTTCTCGCAACGATGTCGCGTCGGGGAAGCATGCCGCCAGCACGCGGGTTGTGATGAGTCCCTCATGTCGCTGCTCGAGCCGACCACCCATGCGGCCGAACGGCGGCTGCAGGCCCGGCAAATCCACTGGTATGCGTCTGGGCAGCTGGCGCTGATTTGAGCGTAGACGACCTACCAGCCGGAGACGCACAGCGCGGTGGTCCGAGGTCCGTCTTCGGCGGAAACTCGGCGTCGCGGCCTTTCGTGGGGCACAAAGGCGCCATGTGTCGCATTTCCGCTCCGGCACCGGCGACAATGGTGCTGTCTCGAGCAAATTGAAACCATGCACCTCCTGGCGCATGAGAATCAGCCGGGCGTCTTCGCGCTCTTCCTTATCGCCGCACAGTGAAACGGCTGCCTTTTTTCCGTCCCGGCGCCCCGCGGCAAAGGATGGCTCTCCGATCGCAACAGCTCCTCCGGGGCCAGGAAACTCTCGAATGGCCAGGAACTCAATTGCTGGCCATGAAGAGGGGGTCTCGGAGTCGAAGATGACTGTAGACATGCAGCCCGAAGAACCTCACACAAAGGTAAACAGCAGAAAGAACGATCCAGGTGACGAAACACCACACCGCGCACAAGCGTTCAGAATCTGCCTTCAACCCGCCAGGCTTATCAAAACAAAATATTAATAGTAAAAACTCAAAATTATGAACCTCATTAAATTTTGACCCCTGAGAGGCACATCAAGCAAAGCAAGTGACCATCTTCCCTCTTGAAGTTCCACGCAAGACAGAAATCGTTATTATGGATGATAGGTTGACTTCACTTGGGAACTATTCAGTAAACAATTATAAGGCACCTATCAAGCAAAAGGTTATATTCGTATGCTCCGACATTACATTTCAATCTCGGCTACCACGTTCGTCGGCATTTCTACTCCTTTAACCCTTTCTTATGCCGGAGGAAAAGTTGTAAACTTGGAGAACAAGACTCCATCGGAGCAGGGTTCCTTTTTTTTTATGATCACTACACTTCCGCTGAATCAGACTCTCTTGGTCTGGACGACAGTGTACAGATTCATGGGGAAGCTTATGTCCTCTCCCGGTAACGTGATCCGTACGTAACTCTGCCTTTCTGAACTTATACTTGTTGCAGTTCTCGGCTTATGCGAACACCTGATCATCAAGCATCGAAACAAAACAAAGGAGATTAACCTGCCTACATCAGGCCCGTCTGGTTAATCTCACTTACCGATGATGGCACTTACAATATCAAACGCACAAAGCTCTTCTGAGGGCTTTAACTCTAGGCTACTCTCATTCATGGAGCGCCGCACTGCTTAAAACACACGATTGGCGGCACGCCCAACTGGGCCAAACAAGGTTTGTCTAAACGTGCGTCGGCAACGCAACGTTACGACGAACAGCGCACACTGGCACTGTGCCTAAGTATCACATACATTGAAAATACATGACATAAATTACGTTTGGGTACTATGAACCTAGCCTCGCATGCTGGTCACTCCCAAGCGCGCGCATCGAAAACTGCACTAATCAGCACCAGACTTAAGCATTTCGCTAAGCAATTAGGTTTTACGCTAAAACCTTCCTTTCAATTCTCTTTTACTGCACATTGACGCATCAATGACAGCCTACCATGTTTCACTAAGCCATTAAAGCACCACAAAAAATACACAGGGTTTGCGCTACGAAACCTTAATCAAAAAGTAGTATTAATGATTTGCTCGACTACAGTGCTCTCATCAGACTTCAGCGCCATGCGGCTCCTATTCTTAAAACCTCGCACCGCGTCTTAGAAACTACCAAATAAAACTTACTGAAGTCGAACTCAAACAAAACTAATCATTCAACGCTTCTTTTACACACGCGTGCAAAATACCCTGCTGGACCATGCCCCGTTTCCCAATTTGTGAATTCTTTTGAATCGCACCCGATGGGGTCTCGGTCCTGGCGACTTTGGAGTTCGCCCGCGGCTACAGAAGGCACCATCCCTTACTCGCGCTCTGTGTCCTCGCTTCCTACGGCTGTTCGGCCGTTTTCCTTCAGTTCGGCGAAAGGAAACCCACAAACGTGGGGAAAGAATGAGTCTTCCCCCTCCCTTTGTACGTGCTCCCGCGCGGCACCCCACTACTGTGGCCCTCCGTCGCAGAGATGCGTCTTCTTTTTCAACACTGCGCCTCCTCCGCCGCTTGCGCTTGACCAAACGCATCAATGGACTTTCTCTCGAGCTACGAGGTGTCCTGTTGTGTGGTCTTATTGGCTGCAGTGTGAAATCCTTCGCGAGTGTTTGCTGTGAGGGCTGCATCAGCCTCTTTCTTTTCCGGCGGTTCCTGCAATCGTGCTTCTTAGTTATGCGTTTCGCGATCGTACCCTCGAATCTACCGATCACAGGGGACGTATCGCGCTCTACCGCCTTCAGATTTGCTTCTTTGGGGAATATCAGAGAGCTGCTCAATTTCTGAGGCACCTCCGCCTCGCCGCTGACCCCTTTGTCGCTGCTGGAAACAGCCTCGTCTCCGCAAGGAGCGCTCTCTGGGTTTGTCTCTGAGCCCTTTTCCCGCACAGTGACGTTACGTCTCACAACTTCTTCTTTGGTTGGGATGTGCACACACGCCAGTCCGGGGTCTTTCTTTTGCTCACCACTTAATGAATCTCTGTCCACTCGCAAAAGCCCCGCAAAACTAAGCGAACCCCCAGCCAACAGCAATTGCTTCTCATCTCTCTCCGCTTCGTTGTACGGTCGGGCCCCTTTATCTGTACTGTCATTGGTGACATCTAAAACTGGGCGCTCCTCGGCGGTACTCATCCACTTTGGAAGCGTCGCGTCCTTGTTAAGCTCTTGGCTAGCTTTGCCTTCCCCTTGCATTGTCGGACGATCATTTACGTGCTCAGGCGCGAGGAATGTCTCCAGCTCCGCATTAGCCTTATTAGGGCTGCTGAAACAATCCTCGGCCCCGCAAGGAACACCTTTCTGATACGCCCCTGGCTCTAGACCACCGATGGCCTCGTCCTGTACGTGCTCTAGATTAACCCATCCGTAGAGGCACGCATCTTTCTCTAACAGGGTCTCACAACTCGCGACCTGTCGCTCCTTTGATTCAAGAGGCGATTCTACCTGTATCTCACTGTCATTTCCCTCTCTCTTATGCTCGCACTTTTCCTGTTCTTGTTCTCTTGCTTTTTCAGGAATGCGGCTTACTCCTCCATGAACTGTTAAACGCTGCAGCTCAATTTCGAGCTGTAACCTCCGTACTTTTATTTCATGTATCTCTTTTTCGTACGCTCTCTTCATTTCCTCCTCCTTCAGAGTTTTCTGAACCAGTTCCCAAGCAATCTGAATGCTCTCCGCATTACTACCGCTTTCGTCTATTTTTTTCAATAGCTCACACTTTTTCATTTCTTCATCGCATTCCAGTTCCAATTCCTCACACAACAGCAACAAATCTGCCGTTCGCAACTTCATAAGGTCCATGGTCACTGCTTTTAAGCGCTGGCTATGCGCTCTCACTGATGCTCAAAAAACGCGATTTGCATCACCACAATTGACGATTCCCAGGAGTTCAATTTATTAACCCAGAAATTGAAGCCTGGCAAATCTCAATGCAGAAACCAAACGCTCACCCGCAATTGCAGCGCCATGTCACCAGGTCCATCCCACCCGCTGATCACCAGTGTTGAAAGTTTGTAGAGGAGGCAGGCTCTCCCGCAATTGCGCTGGTTTCCACGCGTCCAGGCAGGCGGTCGCAAACCTCGTCCTCAAGAAGAGCTGCTGTTGGAGGGAACCGGACTGAGGAGGAGAAGAAGCGTATAAGAGGTTTATTTACATTTTTACATTTAGACAACTCGTTCCAGAATGTCCTTCGCATGCATCCGCTCGCGTCTTTTAACCCCTTGGCGGTCCCTAGATGCCAGACATGGGGAAACAGGGGAAGACGTTTCCATCCAATCGGGCGGCGAATCCTGCAGGTCACTTTACTGGCACCGCCCCCAGCACACGCACACACAACCCAAACACGCGCATTGTTCTCGCAACGATGTCGCGTCGGGGGAAGCATGCCGCCAGCACGCGGGTTGTGATGAGTCCCTCATGTCGCTGCTCGAGCCGACCACCCATGCGGCCGAACGGCGGCTGCAGGCCCGGCAAATCCACTGGTATGCGTCTGGGCAGCTGGCGCTGATTTGAGCGTAGACGACCTACCAGCCGGAGACGCACAGCGCGGTGGTCCGAGGTCCGTCTTCGGCGGAAACTCGGCGTCGCGGCCTTTCGTGGGGCACAAAGGCGCCATGTGTCGCATTTCCGCTCCGGCACCGGCGACAATGGTGCTGTCTCGAGAAAATTGAAACCATGCACCTCCTGGCGCATGAGAATCAGCCGGGCGTCTTCGCGCTCTTCCTTATCGTCGCACAGTGAAACGGCTGCCTTTTTTCCGTCCCGGCGCCCCGCGGCAAAGGATGGCTCTCCGATCGCAACAAGGCGCTCGCGTCTGCGAGACTTGCGCGAGACCTTGCTAGCACGGTGTAAGAATATACTCAGGTGCTGACACTCTGCCCCCAACACGTGGAAAACCGCAATCCACGCGCGGCCAGATAATGTTCGGGTTCTTATCAGTTGACTTGCAGTTTCATCGGCGCCTTCTTCGAGGGCGCTGCAAAAAGCGGGGCAGTCGTCTCCATAGCAAAGCGCATGCTGCTGATAACGTGCACTTTTCTGTGCCTTTTGCTGGATAATGTGCATCCGCCAAGCGGCGTCGAGGGGCGAAATCGAGAGAGTAACAGGAGATGGCACGGCGAGCGCGGCGGCGATCACGAGGCACGACCGTGGTTCGGCTACTCGCGGACGCTCTCCGCCTCGAGCCGTTAGATGGCGCACCGCTCAACGGACCCATGACCGAACATTTTCTGGCCGCTTAGGCGCGCGCAGTGTCATCGCTTGAATATTCTTACACCGTGCTCGCTAGTCTCGCAAGGGCTCGCAAGGCCCCGTCAGAAAAAGAAACAAAAAGCTTACCTGAAATGGATTGGTTACGTCACATCATGACGTCGTCAATTCACATCGTTGATCGGTCAAATGTGGGCAGATCTCGGAGGCTGTGACCCACCACGACAGGCGCTGAAAGATTCAGTTGAAATGAGTGGGGGGGGAGGGGGGAGGGCATGACATTGGAATTGACTGAGGAGGTCAAGGTAATTTAATGCAGCGTGAAGTGTCGTCACACTTCGCGCCGCGCATGTCGGGGCCGTGACGTATTTCAATATGGCCAGCGAAAACCGCTCTTTTCCGAATAGTATTTATTCCGTATTCCGTGGTTCCATATAGACCCGTAGAACCGCACACTTTATTTTCTTTACTCCGTATGAGCTGCGCTAAAAACGAAACGAGACCACGTTGAGAGGGTTTCGTCAGATCACATGGCCAAGGACGCCATAAAAGTCGGTCAGTGACTTCGCAATTACCGGACCTTCGTCTTTAGACGCAGTCCAGCTGCTGTCGAATTGTTGGTCCGCTAGCGCCAGTAAAGGTAGCCTGTCGAGTTGACCGGTTCGTACAAAGCTGGCTTACCGTCGAAACCCTGATCGCGAAGGGCCCACCGGCCAACCTCGTTACGCTTGTGCATTTCTGGCGTCACAAACAAGCATAAAGATCAAGCGTGTGTATCTCCAGTTAGGCGTGTTGCCCTTTATCGTCCTCGAGCAGTGTCTGTTCGCATCGCATAAAATCACCCGAGTGATGCACGTTGAATTCGCCGATTATCATTGACGTTTTCGAGGGAGAAAGAGCAGTCGCTGCAACCTTTACACGGCGTACAAAGTGCCTTCGATCGTGGTACCCTTGGTGTGTAAGTAAAGCGCACTTCCTCTTATCAAACAGAGCAAAGATAATTCAACCCCGAAAGGCATGGCGTATCCTTTTCGGTGGGCTCACATCACAAGATTCAGATATATAGCATGATAGATTGACAGCGAAGTCCACTGTAGCGTTTGTTAAGCAGCACCTTTGAATCGCCCTTAGTTCAACAAAAACTTGGAGGACGCATGTTTCTGGTTAACCTCCCTGCCTTTCCGCATTACATTTCTCTCTCTCTCTCTCTCTCTGGAGGACGCTTGAGCTTCGCCTGAGAAGAGTAAAACGCGATAGCGTAATCGGGCCCCGTGCGCATCGCGTTTTGAATTGCTAGCCTGGCTTCGGTTCTCGGTGCATGCCTCAACCGTGCTGTAAGGAAACGAAGGACCGTGCGCGTAACATTGGCCGTTCCAAACTATCCTAGAATGCCTACTGCAAGTACAGCTGTTAAGTGCCCACTACGCCATAATTCTTCCTTTGCGAATCAGCGAAGGGCCCACTACGCGTCCGTAAGGCAACACGCGAACCTACGCAGCTGCTCACTTTGTTGATTCTTTTGCAGCTGGTGATTATTAAATATGTCGGAGCGCTCTGTAACGGGTGGGACTATAAAACACCCACTTGTTGCGCAATCCCCATGTTTTCACGCCTGGAGCAATTCTACGCTTCTGCCACGTAATATTACACGCGTAAGAGACTCCATGCACTACATGACATTCATATATAGTATTGTTGTTTTTTTTTCGGAGCTGTTTCAAGCAATAGCGTGACTCTGTGATATAACACCTGCTTGCCAAGCAGACGGCCTGGGTTCGATTCTCATTCGAACTGAACATCGTTATTATTAATTTTATTTGCAACTTTCCCCATTTTTCTGTCATCGACAAGGTGATAATTTTTCGCTCACAATCAACGACGCCGGCACCAGCATTTCTGCGAAACGAGCTCTTTAACGCTATCGCGTTAGAATTGTTCCTAATTATTGTTCACTACACACATTATTTTAACACGAAAGTGTCTTACGCCAGGGTCCACCAAGGCTTTCATGACGTATTTCCGTCACGGAAACACGTCAGCAAAATGAATACGATCATATAACAAACAGAAAAACTGGAAGAAAGAAGTTCCGTAAATGGGAGTCTAACCTACGACCTCTTGGTTCGCCACGATAGGTGCCGGACGCTTTAACCACTGCGTCGCGGTCTTTTTTCTTTTCTTTACTGCAGGGCTTCAGTTGTCAACAGTGACATGAAAGCACATTCTGTCTACAGTTGTTTCATATGCAACTGCGTTTCCATGCGAGGTATCCAGTCGGGTACATATTTTTGCATTTTATGCAGTTCAAGAAACTTAGTGACTCGCGAAAGCACTCTATGGCTCGCCGCGCATCGACATCAGCATGACGTACAGCCGTTCGGGACCTCCAAATACTGTGAAGAGACAATAACACTGTAATATCATAGAGAAATCCATCATCATTTTTAGCCATCAAATACCTTATTCCCTGTGCGTCCAAGGGGAATTCTTTCTTTAATGTCATTTGCAGGACGTCCCAAATGAACAACCCGTTCCCGCAGTAACGGTGAAAGCATTCCATAAGCACATGCAGAATGGTTTCTGGTTTGCGAAATAAAAAGCAGCGGTCACCCCACGAAACGAACAACCCCTTTTCAGACAACCACGTCTTAACTAGCAAGACACCAGCATGAAGCTTAAAGGGGTACTAACACAAAAAAATCACAGCATATCCACGGAGTGAATGATGATGAGTGGGCGAAGCTGCGGAGGTTCATCGGTAAACCGTGAATCTTCCGTGAGTTCTGTCCAGTACATCATCACCGACGTGAGATCGGGCGCGTTTATACTAAAGGTTCGATGAGTTATGACGACTTGCAGCTCACTTTAATTTTACATGTACGCTGTGAATTTTCATTGTTTAGAAAACCATTGCTTTAGAAAAATATGGCGTCTTTCGTTAAGCAGCTGGCGTCTTTTCGTTTTGCTTTAGAAACATCTGGCGTTCTTTCGTTTTGCTTTTACAAAACATCTGGCGTCTTTCGTTGGTTTATTTCATCAATCAACAGCGTTTTGAACAAAATTTTTTTTGTTTAATCACGCACAGGAGAAATCTCACCAGGCACTACCTTGGAGGTAAACAATGGCTGCTAATGGGAATGAGAGACAGAAGAAGTCGGCTTTCAGCTAACACTTACACATCTACTTCTACTAACGTTTTCTACTGGAACATGCCAATGGCTGCTAATGGGGAATGAGAGACAGAAGAATTCGGCTTTTAGTTAACGCGCACGCTGCGAATTTTTTATTGTTCAACAACGCACAGGAAAAATCTCCCACCGGCACCACCTTGGAGGTCAAAGCGTAAGACTTGTTACGGACTACGACTACTACTACTACTACTACGACGACGACTACGAAGGACGAACGGGTGCCGCCTTAAGGAGCTTCGCCCCTAAAAATCACGCCATATCCACGAAGTGCATGATGATTGAGGAGCTCGCTCGGAGATAAACGGGTAAACCGTGAATGCTCCGTACAGTTCCTCTACTGTGATATAAACACGTCACACGTTGTTATAGTAGCCATTGTGGTCAGGTTGTTGTCGAACCACAAGCGGTCACAGACCTTGCAGCTGTGGCCGAACGTGTGGTCGAGGAAATCGCGCTTGAAGCGCGCGTCGGCGCCACCAACGTCAGGTAGCGACTGCATCCCGCGCCCGTACCTCTTCAAGATTCTCTTTCCGCCGCTTCCGCGCTGCTTCGGCTACGCGGGCTTGTATCTCGGGGTCCGCACGACGCTGACGTCTCCCTGCGGCCTCGTGAGTTTTCACCGCAGGGTCTTGGCAGCGAGCACGCGCTACTGCTGCCTTGCGAGCCCTCCGCTCCGCCGCCTTGTCTTCTTCGCTCATGTTATTAGTATCGAAGCGCACTGACTGACGACTGTCGAAAGAGAGAGGAAACGCGCAGTTGTTGCCCTCTAGCGGTCCCCAATGAAACTAGAGCACGCGCCGGCGTGGACAGAGCGCCGCATGCTACTGTTGGCTATGCAATATGTGGTTTTGCCTGCGTTAATATCATCATCAAGGCACTCGAAGAACAAGAGGAAGAAGACTTCTCTATCGCGCGAGCGTGCGCATGCTACAGTTTCCTATGCTATATGTGGTTTTGCCTGCGTTATTAACATCATCAACGCGCTCGAAGAACAAGAGGAAGAAGACTTCTCTTTCGCGCGAGCGAGCGCATGCTACAGTTGGCTATGCTATATGTGGTTTTGCCTGCGTTAATATCATCATCAAGGCGCTCGAAGAACAAGAGGAACAAGACTTCTCTTTCACGCGAGCTGCGCTTGTAGCGGTCGCCTCTGGAACTAAGGTTACGCGTACGACGCGGGACATCGCTACCCTAACATCGCCCCAGCTTAAGATCCTGGCCAGCCAACTCCTAAAAATTTTGGCCTCGCGTTTTTTTTCTTTTTTGCTGCAACGTGTTGCTGGGGGCCTGTTAGTCATAACACTGCACATTGTTTGCTGCAGCGCGCGACAGATAATTAATGACAGGCTCCTCATTACCGACTATAGTGTAACTTTCGGTTTCAAATACAACAAGCCGCCAGGTGCAACTATCACCACCTAGCGGGTGCAGCGCTCTACACGTCAGCACACAGAACTGTGACGCACTTCCGCGCGGTTCGCGAGCAGCCTAGAGCACTGCACGGGCCGTAGTTCTGGGCCCGGGCCCGGCCTGGACCCGGAGTTCGTGCAAGTTTACCCGCCCGAACCCGGCCCGGTGACTCAGAGCGAGACCCGGGCTCGGGCCGAACCCCAGAGAAAGTTTCACCTACCCGGCTCGACCTCTGATCGGGCCCGACAGGGGCCCGAGCCAGTAATCTAAGTGCTGTAGCCCGAACATGGAATCGACAGCAAGGCGCTTTAAGCGGCAAATATCTACGCTTTGTTGGCGCATGCTTCGCTAACAGTTATGCTTTACCCTACGGTAATTTCTTGTAAAAAAAGGGGCTCACGGTGAAAACAGTTGAGCGGACATACTGGGTACGATGAACTTTTGTTCGGCAGCGGTGCACTGCATCTATTTTTTTTTTTTTGCAAATACAATGGGGATCATCAAGCGCGCTTTGTAGCAGATATTGCAGCAAAGAAAGTGATTGGCAGTTTGAGTCCAGTTTCGAGAGGGAGCGCAATAAAAAGAGAGGAGACAGAGAACATAACGCACTCTTCACTTTGTTTTTATTGCGCTCTCTATTAATCCTTAAAGCACCCTCTAACGACAAAGCCAATCGTGCACCCTTTTGGATATGTGTGCACCTGTCTTCAACATAGTAGCACCTTGCCACAGCAAGAGAAATAGAGGAAAACAACCAAATTTGTGACCTTTGTAGTAAATACACTAACCTAGATAATAATTATAATGAACCGCGTGCACCACGTGCAGCTTTTAGGAATACGTATAAGCAGCCGAAAGGAAGAAAAAACTATTTGTAATAGGATTCTTTTCGTACATCACACCACTGCTAGTATATGCAGTCCATAAGTTTTTTGTGGCATAGCTTAGAGTTTATTTTTTCACGTGGTATTTTGCGAAAAATCAAATTATAAAACGCCAGGCCTGCGCTGAGACCGCAGCACAGTCACAGCGAAAGCTGGAAGAGCGGCGTTTCTAGAGCCCGTTGTAAGCTCTCTTGGGGCTACTAATACAAGTACACTAGCAAAGTACCCACTACGCCATAAATCACAATTTTTGTGAAATTGGAAAGCACCTACTAAGCCATTATTCGTTATTCTGCGGAGAAGCGAGGCACCATGCTACACGTCTGTAAGGCATTATGTGCACTTTGTTGACGCGACGACTGATGACGATGAAGAATTATGGCTCAGCCCTTTGTAATGGGTTGGAAGCTTTAAACGGCCCACCAGTTATGCAATTTGCATTGGGTGACGCCCGGTCGCTATTTCCCTCTCCCGCCATGCTGTATAACATACGTTGACGTGGGGGAGAGAGGGGGGCGAAGAACTTTACTGAGACCCCGAGGAAATGGATCATGCGCTTATGGGCTTCCTTGTCAACCAATACAAGTGCACTTGCGAGGAACCCACTACGCTATAAATCACTGTAATTTTTTAGAAGTAGGGCAGCAGGCACTATACCATTTTTCGTCATTCTACGGAGAGCGGTGGTACCTGCTAAACGCATGTAAGGCATTATACGCACTTTGTTGATGCTGTGCTTGATGACGATGAAGACTTATGGCGGAGTCCTTTGTAATGGGTTGGAAGCATTTAACAACCTACTCGTTGCGCAATTGGCGTTGTTTGACGCCTGGTTACAGAATGCGCATTGTGCGACGCTTGGTGCTTATTTTACTCTTCTACCACGCTACATTGCATATGTTAATGTGGTTCCTTGCCGACATGAAGGCTGTATAGGACCCTTTTGCAAAACAGTTTCAAGCACCGGCATGGCTCAGAG
Organism: Rhipicephalus sanguineus; assembly: GCF_013339695.2. Classification (NCBI taxonomy): domain Eukaryota; kingdom Metazoa; phylum Arthropoda; class Arachnida; order Ixodida; family Ixodidae; genus Rhipicephalus; species Rhipicephalus sanguineus. The sequence continues at coordinate 200,185,404 of NC_051177.1, forward strand.
TACAGAACGTTCCAGCTCTGACTCTGAGCCATGCCGGTGCTTGAAACTGTTTTTTTTTTTTTTGCACTGTACATTGAGGGCTTATGCTTGGCCATAATACATAACAATGCCATTCGCGGTTTTAGACTACTTGATACAGAAGTAAAAGTTTTGGCATATGCTGACGATGTAGCAGTGTGTTGTGCTACCAGAGAAAGTGTACAAGAGACAGTTGCCGTTGTTAAAAAGTTTGGAGAAATTACAGGAAGTCGGGTGAATTGGGGAAAGTGTCTCGGACTATGGCACGGAGAATGGTCATCAACCCCAGATATTTATGCTAACGTTCGGTGGTTTAAACATCCAGTAAAGTACCTAGGTGTGCCTTTCGAACACTACAAAGACACCAATGAATACTGGACTGAACAAATAAGAAAAACGCGTGAAAGAACAGCGCAATGGAACGGCACCTGTCTCTTAATGTTTGCTAGAGCCACTGTCTGCAACATATTTTTCATGAGCAAATTATGGTATGTGATGCAGGTGTTGTATTGTACACGAGTGAATGTGCAAAAGCTTCATAGGATATTCGCTGTGTTTGTATGGGGCTCCTCTTGGGAAAGGTGTAGTAGGACGAATCTGTTCAGAAGAGTAAAAGAGGGTGGACTCAGCCTGTCGCATCTATTTGTGCGGCAACTTGTTAATCGCTTTATTTTCTTTCGGGATGTTCGAGACCCCTTCTTGAGAACAGTATGCCAGTTGCGCCTTTGTCGTGTGTTGCCTAACTTTGTTGTTAGCACCGCAAGCATGCCCGGAGTCACGCGAGGTTTCTTTAAGGAAGTTGTGGACAGTGTCCGCTTTTTGTCAGTTAGGTTTTCAAGTGAATACCTGTTTTCAGTCGGTCGAAAGAAACTGCATAAAGACATATGCGACATGATTTTTCCGGTACCTATGTATAGGGTAATAAATGGTGGGGGCAAGGGTAACGATGTTCTCAAACGTGTTAAGAAAATGCAAATTCAGGCGAGCGCAAAAACCTTTTTCTTTAAGTTACATTCGGGCACCCTGCCGGTTAGGACCTTCTTAGAAGAGCGAGGTGTTTATATGCCGTGGGGTTCCGATTGTTTTATCTGCAGAAAGCCAGAAACAATAGATCATGTATTTTTGCATTGTTGGGAAGGGGTTTATTTCTGGGACGTTTTACAGAGAACGCTCAAAAAAGAACTTCCCTTGCATTCACTTGGAATAAGATTTTTACCAATAGAAAATGAGGATGGACTGCCTTTCGATCTAATAATGCTTCTTGGCCTCCATTGTCTATGGCGGGCTAGGATGGCCGGTTTCCACTGCGACCCTGACAGGAGACCTGCACGCGTGCTTTTTCGCGAAAGCATTTGTCAATATGTTGATGTACTCAAACAACAAGACTTTGTCCCTGACTGGCTTTCCAGGGTTGAGCCCCTGGCTTACCTAAAGGAATTTTAGGCATGTAACTAATCATAGGTGTGCACAGCTTTGACATTGCTTCAGTCGTGTCTATTGTTGTATTTTCTGCTGTTATTCCTGTGTCGTGTTATGAAACCGGTAATAAAAAAAAAAAACCGGCATGGCTCAGAGGTTGAATACTGTGCTCCCACGCGGAAGGCCCAGGTTCGAACCTCATTCCATCCTGTAATTTTTTTCTTATTTGGTTTTTTTTTTTTTTTTTGAGCGATAGTGGTTACGGACACCGGCGGTGGCGGCAGCGGCGGCGGACAACTACGGCGCCAAAAACGGCCGCTGAAATGATCTCATAACAGCTTTAGCTGTAAAAGAGATTCCGGCTTTAAGCACTACGTGCGCGGTTGAATCACATATCCTGCCGCGCTAAAGTTTCTTGCACTGTTTGCACTAGCCGCAGGGGCGCACTACGTCTGCCTTGTGAACTGTGAAGGCATCGGCGGTCGTTCTTCTTAACTTTCCCCGCTGAAGCAAACTGAGGACGTCTTTGTGGACTTCTGCAGAATGAACATAGCTGTCAAGCTCATCCCTTCATTTCTCTCGTTCCCGAACGTCGTACGACACTTCAATATCATTTATAAAACTCCTCTTTAAGGCTTCTCCTTGCAGTTTTCAGCAGTACAAGCTATGCACGGTTTGCACAGTGCTCTTTTATTTCCATATTACAATGGTGTATGCCTTCCTAATAGGGGTGTACGAATAGTGAATTTTGGAACTGAATCGAATACGAATACTAATCGAATACTCTTCGAATAGTTTTCGAATAGTAGGACAACTATTTTCAAAACAGTCCTATAACTCAACAACATTTTATTTAAACGAAATGTTTCCAAACTATCACCAAGGAACATTACGGTTGCTTTTAACTGACTCCAGATACTTCTGTCATGAAAGCTGGGGTAAGCTCGTACACAGCCGTGACCAGAGATTTGCAAATATTTTGTAACTGTAGGTTGAAATACAGCAGTGACTACCGTAATCAAGGTGATACTTTGTCGCCTGCTTTTAAATAAAATTTAGACATAACTAATCAATTTTGAACTGAATACCGCGCATAAGGCTGAACCTGTAATAAAACTGATAAATCTGTCATTACAACATGGGTCTTGGCACCGAAAGCATGTAAACATCAGTGTTGAAAGCTGTATCTACAAGAACAATTTATCCCAACACACCACTTGCGCCTCTTGTTATTTGTGAAGCTGAATTCCGCCACAGTCCCCACCTTCAATTATTACAAGACAGGAACTGATTAATGCGATGCAGCTGCAGCATAGTGAAAATTGAGTTAGAGTGGAGTTTTTAGTAACAAACGCCTTCATCCAGTAATGAATATAGCGTCGGTAGTCTCGTAAAATCTTGGGCTGCATGCGTATTGGTAATTTAGTGTTTAAAGAAAAAAATGACCTTTGGCTATTCCAGAGTTTTGTCGTTTTCAGGTTTTCCCGTCGGCGCTGATTCTTCAAAAACTATCCGAAAAATATTCGGTATTTCGAATATATGTACTATTCGATTTGAGTACCGAATCTAATAGAACAATATTCGATTCGCTATTTCGAATATTCACACACCCCTACTTCCTAACAATGTTGTACCGGTAGTAGGGGGCCATTCGACTACGCGGGTAGGACTGGTAGAAGGTGGACGAAGCGATTTCGATCCATTTTCGGGCTTCGTTCCAGTTTGGTAATACAGGCGCGACTAAGCTTCTCGACGCTTACTCATTGGATGCATACGGCTCGAGGTAAGGGGACATTACTCGGCACGGAATTCGTAATTGCCGTTTGTCAAGCCAGATATTTCGTCAAGCGAATATACTTTGTCCCACGCCTTGTTTAATTGACCTATGCTATTCCTGCACCTGCACCTGCATCCTAACGGTACTTACCTACGGAGCAGAAACCTGGAGGCTTACAAAGAGGGTTCAACTTCAACTGAGGACGACGCAGTGAGCAATGGAAAAGAAAATGATAGGTATAACCTTAAGGGACAAGAAGAGTGGGTCAGGGCACAAACGGGTGTTAAGGACATCTTAGTCGAAATCAAGAAGAAGAAATGGACATGGGCCGGGCATGTAGCGCGTAGACAAGGCAACCGCTGGTCAATATGAGTAACTGATTGGATTCCAAGAGAAGGCAAACGCGCGAGGGGCAGACATAAAATTAGGTGGGCAGATGAGATTAATACGTTTGCGGGTATTACGTGGCAGCAGAAAGCATAGGACCGGGTTGATTGGAGAACCATGGCAGAGGCCTTCGCCCTGCAGTGGGCGTAGTCAGGCTGATGATGATGATGATGATTCCTGTAAATTCCAACGCTGTTGCGGCTGTATCACGTAGCTCTCGCACGATATAGCGCAGGGGTTTCAAACACGCGGCCTGCGGACCTCTCGCTAGCGGCCCGCGGCCAGCACATGACATAACTGTCTTCGTCCCATTTTTTAAATTTTCTTTATAAGTACGTTCTTCAGATACACAGGCATGACAAGTCAAAAGCATCTTTTTTTGTGAGGCTCCCCCTGCGGTCACCATGTGTTGATAAAAAGCCGTGAAACGAAAGTCTACATTTCAGAATCGGCATCCAGATTTTATACATTTTGGAGATAGGTGTCGATATCTTGTTGGAATCCTGCCGCCAAATCGCCTTCAGAAATGACCGATAAATGAAATATGCGAAAGGTCTTCCTTCAAATGACAACGTTGGCTGACATTTTGTGCAACCTATTCCCCGCTTTGGAGCTCTGCGATCGCTCATCCGATGATATGTTATAGGTATATTTTATTATATTACATTTATTACTGCGAGTAGAGAATAACATTTGGAATATAAAATAACAACGCATGCAACTAAAGCGCACAATAAGGAACAGTTAACTATAAGTGCCTGGTATATTTACTTTTAGCTCACCCGTTTCAGATAAATTAAGTAGTCCCATATGCAAGAAGCAAAAGAAGTTCAGTACTTGTCGCTCTTAAAAGTTATCCAAATTGCTTACCCCACATAAACAAAAAAAAAATTGTTCTTTCGAGATAAAATGTGGTGCATGTATGTACACACAACGTATGTGGAACAAACTTAAAGGCACACTAAAAAGAAAAACGTTTTTTCTATTACCAATAAATTACTATTTTACCCATACAAAATGACCACGCTCGCCGCGACAAGACTCTTGACAAGCGAGAAAACGCGCAAAAAGAAAATGCGGGTGGCGATGTCAGAAATTCGCGCAGCAAACACCGTGACGTCATAGATTCTGGCGGCGTCTACTGGGGCCTACGTAGTTTCTAATCGGTAAACATGAAGTACATTGACCTCTGAGAGGGTCATAGACTTAACATACCAAGTTTCAGGAAATTTCGTTGAGCCAATGTCCACAAGATACGAAAAATACAGTTTGAAATCCGTGACGTCACACGCAGAGATTTCGGCGTGAAATTTAAAAATGGCACTTTGACCTTCATTTTCTCCTCTATTAATGAGTTTATGATGGTGAAATTAATGACATTGGGGTTCTCAGGGATTATCAGTATAAACCGATTGATTGTTTCACATTAATGTCCCTTTAAGAATTGGGAAAACTCCAAGCACGGCCTGACCCGAACCCGCCACCTCAAACCCGGGCCCAGCCCTAAGCCCGGAGCTCCAGGCCCGAGCCCGGCCCGGGCGCGCCATGAAAACTACTTTACCCGGCCCGGCCCGGCCCATAGGCCAGACCTGGCTTGGGTTTTCGAGTAGGCCCGAGCCCGTGAAGTGGTCTAGAGCAGCCGCCGATAAGTAGGCTGTTGGAGTGAACGCGGCAAAAGAAATGGCGGCTATGACGTCATCATAACTTGTTGCAGCGTGGTCACGTGATGGAAGTGTACAGGGGGGGAGGGGGTCACCGAGGGTCACCTTTCAGGGTGTCAATAGCGCGAGGGTGTCGATCGCTCACGCAAACTTCAAAGTTCATTTCAAATACCTTACAAGCTATATTCGCTATTGATATTTTGCACATGATATACGCATGTCCACGGGAATCGATCCCGCAAGCTATCTAGGCCGCGAAATTTTGTGTGAGTATCCCTATGAAGAAAGTTTCAGCCCCGGACGCACAGGCATGCTTTTTACGCGTTTTAGCATTTTGCTTCATGTTCCACCAAAGTACTGAGAGCGGTACAAAGGAATGGGGAGAACAACATGACATAAATCCCTTATATAACTTTCCAGCACGCATGCAGGATGCTTCACGAACGCACCTTTATCTCTCTCACGTTCCTCTCAAAGCGCTCTGGGTTTCGCGGGGTAGTGTTGCCGTCTGGAGAGGTAAGAGTGAAGTAATGAATGACCTCCCCGATTAGCGCCGACAACGCACCATCGCACCGTTGCTACGGCCGTGCCACGCAGCGCGTTTCCAAAAGAACTGCAACTTTGTCAACGCCTTAAACCGCGAGGTGGCGGCTTTTGCCCAAGCCTCGCTATTGGCATCCATCCGTATTAAAAATAGCTCTGCGACGCTCGCCTGGCTGTCACACCGCGTTCCCCGCTCGAACCGTGAGCAATCATAGCCAGGCTAGAAGGGTTCACGGTGGTCGTATTTCCCGTCCCGCTTCTAGCCCGGCCGTGGTGGGATCGTTCTTTTAACTATTTGACGTTCCGCAGAATGGCGACCTTAGCCCAAGCCACAGTGTAAGAAAAATAATTCATACACTGTGGCCCAAGCTCAGTAAGGAAGTTCAGCGTCCAATAACAGACGCCCTTATGGCTGTCACACCGCTTTCTATGATTACGCTCTCCCCGTGCGAATGGAGCGGCCTGAGCAACCGTAGCAACGGTGCGTTGCCGGAGTCAATCTCGGAGGCCACTATCAATGCGTCATGGCATCAACGAGCGCCGACTGCGAGTGTTTCGGTAGTCTCAGCGTGGCTTGGGCTTTCGCTGCAATATGGTGGAAAGTTGTATGGTTGGTGAAATGCAGCGTTCACGGTGATTCGATTCGGTGACGACGCAGTTACGCGATTCGCCTTTCATGTCAGCGTGTGACGCCTCCTCGCCAGTGTAGGACAGCTTCTGAATGGACTAACGCTGTTTCTCCACCGCCTACTGCTGCGAACGCACCGCCACCGACTACTAGAGAGCGCACACCTTACCGTTTCTCTAATGAACTGACGACGCTGTGAAAGAGTACATGTCGAGTTAGTGTTTATTATGTGCATGTTGAAGTCCTCTTTGCGCGGGATTCACCACATGCTGTCTCTAGGTGTACGTTAACTACTACAGATACCACAAAGGTTTAATCGTGTTCATGGATGTTAGTTGTCGGGATGGAAATGCGCCACAAGGCGTCAACGTGAGTGCGTCCACATCAAGTGGTGCTATAGCTGCCAAAAATCAATAGACATTGTGCAAGCTCTAGTATATCAATGTCAAGAAGCACTCAACTACTTCTGCGAGGACGCGTGTCACTTTCGTGTTATACCGACTCCTGCGAAGGAGGGGTCAACCATGTTTTTTTTTTAATGTTAAAGAAGTAGAGAGAGAGAAAAACGATATAAAGAAAGGGAAAGAGAAAAAAGCTTGCCGGCAAAAAGTTCTTCACGAAAATATTCTTCTTCACGCCCACCGACGGAGACATCGCGTGCAACCTCCACTCTATAGCGCATAGCCTGGCTGCGCCCGATCGTGTCCAGAGAGTCATGGGGCGTCCTAAGAAAGTGACTGCTCCCCAGGAGGAAGCCGCGCGTCTCAAAGGCATGTCGGTCGCCGGGAAGTATGAACGGCGACGGGCACGTTCTTCACTATGCCAGGCTTTGCGCGACTTAGTGCAAACATTAAAATTTTAACACAAAATTATGCCGGGGTGCACCAAGACTTTCATGGCGTATTTCCGTTGCGGAAATACGTCAGCAAAATGCACACCATCAGACGGCAAAGAAAAATAACTGAAGAAAAATTTCCGCAAAAGGGAGTCGAACTCACGACCTCTCGGTCGCCGACGAGAGCTATTGGGCGCTCTATCCACTGTGCCACGGTAACACATGGTGGAGGCTTCACGAACGCGCCTTTCATTTCTCACACTTGTCTCACAATGCTCTTGGCTCGTGGGGTGGTGTCGCCGTCTGGGAGCGGCAGAGTAAAGTAATGCGTGACCTCCACGATTAGCTCCGGTAACGCGCCGTTGCACCGTTGCTACGCCCGTCGCTTTCGGCGCGTTTCGAAAAGAAGTCTAACACACCGCCAGGTGGCGGTTTTAGCCCAAGCCTCGCCTATAGCATCCATCGATATTTAAAAAATAGTTCTGCGACAATCGCCTGGCAGTTACACCGCGTCCCCCGCTCGAACCGTGAGAAATCACTGCCAGGCTAGAGAGAAGACACGACGCGCGTCGCGTTTCCCATCGCGTTTCTAGCCCGGCCGTTGCCTGATCTTTCTGTAAACTCTTTATCCCGGGGGATGGCGACCTTAGCCCAAGCTCAGCATCCAATCAACTATGCTCTTCTGGCTGTCACACCGCTTTCTCTGATTACACTCTCCTCGGGCGAATGGAACGGCCTGATCAACACTAGCAACTGCGCCAACGACGTGTTGCCGGAGCCAATCTCGGAGACCACGAGTAATGCGCCATGACACTAAGGAGCGCCGACTGTGAGCGTTTCGGTATGTGATGAGTCAGTTTCGGTTTCACCGCCTTCGAGTGCTAAGGAGCTACATGAAGAGGAAGCCGAAGTTGGGTGGGCGGCCGTCGCTGTTCGCCGTTCGCCGTTCGATCAGCCGTCGCCGTTCGATCAGGCGCGGTCTAAGCGTAGTTGAAGCTTTCGCTGCAATATTGCAGGAAACTCTATGGTCGGCGAAATGCGGCGTCCACGGTGATTTAATTCGGTGACGACGCAGTTACGTGATTCGCCTTTGCGTCCAGGTATATGTTAACAGAGATTCTTAGCACCCTCTGCTGCGTCGCAGCACTGTCCGTTGTCTACAAGCTATTCACAAAAGTAATTGCTAACAGAATTAATACGACATTAGAGTTTAATCAACCAAGGGACCAGGCAGGATTTCGTACAGGCTTCTCAACAATAGACCATATTCATACTATCAATCAGGTGATAGAGAAATGCGCGGAATACAACCAACCCCTATACATAGCCTTCATAGATTACGAGAAGGCATTTGATTCGGTGGAGACATCAGCAGTCATGCAAGCACTGCGGAATCAGGGCATCGACGAAGCCTATATAAACATAATGGAAGAAATCTACAGCGCATCCACAGCCACTATAGTCCTTCATAAAGAAAGCGACAGAATCCCAATAAAGAAGGGCGTACGACAGGGAGACACGATCTCTCCAATGCTATTCACCGCGTGTTTACAGGAGGTTTTCCAGGGCCCTAGATTGGGAAGAATTAGGGATAAGAGTTAATGGAGAGTATCTCAGTAACCTGCGCTTCGCTGATGACATTGCATTGATGAGTAACGCGGGAGACGAATTACAGCTCATGATTACTGAACTGGATACGGAAAGTAGAAGAGTAGGTCTGAAAATTAATATGCATAAAACTAAAGTAATGTGGAACAATCTTGGCAGAGAACAGCGCTTCGCGATAGGTGGCGAGACGCTGGAAGTTGTAAAGGAGTACGTCTACTTAGGACAGGTAGTAACCGCGGAGCCGAACCATGAGAGTGAAATAACTAGAAGAATAAGGATGGGATGGGGCTCATTCGGCAAGCATTATCAAATCATGAATGGTAGTCTACCACTATCTCTCAAGAGGAAGGTATATAACAGCTGCATCTTACCGGTACTTACCTACGGAGCAGAAACCTGGAGACTTACAAAGAGGGTTCAACTTAAATTGAGGACGACGCAGCGAGCGATGGAAAGGAAAATGATAGGTGTAACCTTAAGAGACAGGAAGAGAGCAGAGTGGGTCAGGGAACAAACGGGGGTTAAGGATATCATAGTTGAAATTAAGAAGAAGAAATGGATATGGGCCGGCCACGTAGCACGTCGGCAGGATAACCGGTGGTCATTAAGGGTAACTGACTGGATTCCAAGAGAGGGCAAACGCGTGAGGGGAAGACAGAAAATTAGGTGGGTAGATGAGATTAAGAAGTTTGCAGGTATAACGTGGCAACAGAAAGCACAGGACCGGGTTGATTGGCGGAACATGGGAGAGGCCTTTGCCCTGCAGTGGGCGTAGACAGGCTGATGATGATGATGATGATGATGATATGTTAACAACTACAGCTACCACACGGGTTAAGTCAAGATCATGGGCGTTTGTCGTCGGGAGGGACATGTGCTACTAGGCGCCAACGTGACTGCGTCCACGTCCAATGGTGCTATAGCTGCCAAACACCAATAGACATTGTGCAAGCTCTCATATATCAATGTACAATAAACAATCAACGACTCCTGTGAGGACACGGTTCACTTTCGTGTGAACCATGTTCCTATGAACCGTGTTTCCTAAGCGATTCCTATGACGGAGGGATCAACCGTTCTTTTCTTTCTTTTCTCTCTCTGTCTCCACTTCTTTCGCTCTCTTTCGTTGACTTTCTCTCTGTTTCTCTTAGTTTTTCTTTCTGCATTTCTTTCTTTCTGTTTCTCTCTTTCTCATTCGGTGCTACGTTTTACTCTCTGCCCTCCCCCGTTCCCTCCCCCTCACCATTACATCTTTCCTCCTCGCGCTCACTTCCCTTTTCCACCCCCTTGCTACACTATACTATACAAGTCTATGCTTTGCACTGCTAGCGTGCCTGGATAGCCGAGCGGTTAGGACGCTCGCCTTCGGATCGAGGGTACGCGGGCTCGAGTCCCGCCTCGTGAACAATTTTTTTCTTTCGGCAAGGACTTTTTCTTTATATCGTTCTTCTGTTCACTCTGTTCCTCTCTTTCTTTCTTTCTCTCTCTCTCTCTCTCTATCTCTCTCTGTACTCTTTCTCTTACCCATCAGTGTTATTACAGGCCACGCGGTAGCGGTGAGTAGTGGGATTTTCTCAAATTCTGTGGCACATACCCGTTCATGATGATAGTTTTGCAGCAGGGTCGACACTTTACGGCCGGCCTAAACAGCTCCGCTGTTAAGAATAGTTGCCAACTGCTCTCAGTATGCAGTACAGCTTTGCCGTCGTGTAAGCAATAAAGAAAAGCCAAACTTTTTCAGCTACACACAGACAATATGGTCAATTTTTGAATTTTGAAGATGGTTTCGGTCAAGTAATATACAGAGGGGACGGCGAGTTGTTCACGTTTAGTAGCGGTAGCAAGATCGGTGTTGCAACTTTCGAGGAAGAAGAAGTTGCTCCGTTCACGAGCGGCGCTGGTGCTCGACGTCCCGTTCATCCACGAGTTTTCTACCACACTGAAGACTTTTTTTAAGTTCTCCGCCGAAGGTATTCATCTCGTCGTGGCGTTGCCTAGGCCGAGAAACAAGCGCGGGCGCTGCAGAACCAAGTCACCCTAGACTTGCACTATCTGAGCGATACTCTTAAAGGACAGCGATATTGTCCTTCAAGGGTATACTGATCAGGTATTCCCGACTATTCATTTTCCGCGCCGCCGTCGTTGCTCTGTGGTTACGGTGCTCGGCTGCTCACTCGAAAAAACGCGGGTTTGATCACGGCCGTGACGATCGCATTTCTATGGAGGCGAAATGCTAGAGGCCCGTGCACTGTTTGATTTCAGTGCACGTTAAAGAACCTCCGGTAACCGAAACTGGAGCACTGCGATACGGCGTTTCTCCTAGCCTGAATCCCTTTATGACGTTAAACCTTATAAACCAGCCAACCAATCTACTCAGTTTATGAATTAAATGGATATCCTAGACGTCAAAACCGCAGAAAAATTACTGCCAAACCTCCGATCGCCTTCAATAATGCAATATCACAGTTTTTCTACGGCGAGCTTTCGTTCCGTTCTCCGGAGGTTGTACTGCATCGTGAAGTTGCGACTCAGAAGATGATCATGTGGGAACAGAACATCGCAAAACTTTTGACACGCGCCCCAGCCTGCTCGGCCGTCTGCTACGCTGCCGTAAAATTGCTCCTGACAAAATGCAGCAGCACAAGAGGTGACCGAGCCAGCTGGACCGAACGCCAGAACCTCGAAATCGTGCTTCGTCTACGTGACACCCTTCTACGTCGTGACATTAATAGACGTTACTATCCCCGAAAAATGTGAAAAGAATATTTTTTTTTTAGAAAAACGTTCATATGTTACAATATATCGCGCATTTTGGGCGATCTGTCGCTGAATTTGCCGTACCTTTTCTACGGTATTGAGGTATCGGATCTTCATTGAAGACAGAGAAAAAAAACACTAAAGTACGAAACATTATATGAACATGTAATTCAACCTATCCAGTAGCTTCCTCTTTCGTCTGTATTGCGTATTTTCTCCGCAGCTATTGACAGGCATTTGAAATTACCCGAAATCCTTCTCCAGTATCGACCTAGAACTTAGTGCAAGTGTGAAGCGAATCGAGGCTGCCAAGATCGAATTTTTGCAAAGTATAACCTCGAAGATTACTAGGGCCGCTCCAGTGTTGGCAACGCTCATTCCGACAATTACTTCTTGCCACTCTTCTCGAATATGGCCCCCCCCCCCCCCGACTTTGGATGCTGCAAGTCAATGTTCACTTTGAGCTCCCACAATGAGGCACTCGAGATCAGGGGAGACATCAGCAGCAAGAAACGAATAATGGGCGAGAGGTACGAAAAATAAGAATAACTGATGAGTAGCAGCTCCAATTTTATTATAATCACTGACATTTTCCAAAATGCTGTTTGAGTATGACCACAATGCAATATGTCGGGCGAGCTTGTTCTTTTTTTTTTGATACCATCAAGCCTTTATATGGACTGGTGACCTGAAAGAAGAACGTATAAGAAATATGCGCGGACATAAGATCAGTGCCGCTGGGAATCTGGCATGCGTCAAGTCTCACAACTCTACAGCGCTGTGTGTCGCGTGTGCCTTTCTCTCTGTAGTGACGTACGCGCTGTAAATATGAGAAGAGACTGTGACATCTGCTTATAGCACTGTAAGTGAAATGTGGTTATGCAGTGGTAATTCTGCATTTATATATATTCCGCTTCGTTCAAACGAAACACGAGTCTCGTATTCGTATTTGCGACCATGTTCAGCACTGTGGGCAGTTTATGCTGTGGCAGAACTTGCTCTACTGTTACTATACGAACATGGTGATTATGCATGCTATCAAGAGCAAATGCTATGATTGCCTACGTATTAAAGTAGTGCTACACTGAAACGTAAATTATTTTCATATTCATACATTTGAATCGCGAGTAATGATTGCAGTACTCAATTCCATTATCACGACTGGTTCTCCTATATAGATAATTTTACGGATGCGTTTCGGTTCCACCATGTTGGTCTGTTAACTTCGCCATTTTGTATCTTAATAACTACAGGAACAGTCAATTAGGCGCGTGCGAATGAAATTGGCTGCGTTCGTGCATTCAACGTTTCGTGACCTTCTTAACTTCATGTCATCATCATCATCAGCATCATCATCATCATCAGACTGACTGCGCCCACTGCAGGACAAAGACCTTTCCCATTTTCCGCCAATCAACCCGGTCCTCTGCTTCCTGCGGCCATGTTATAGCCGCAAACTTCTTATTCTCATCTGCCCACCTAATTTTTAGTCTCCCCCTCGCACGTTTGCCTTCGTTTGGAATCCAGTCTGCTACTCTTAATGACCAGCGGTTATCCTGCCTATGCGTTATATGTCCGGCCTATGCTTATTTCTCCTTGATTTTGACTGAGATGTCTTCAACACCCGTTTGTTCGCTGACCAACTCTGCTCTTTTCTTGTCCCTCACTTTCCATTGCTCGTTGCGTCGTCCTCTATTTAAATTGAACCTCTTTGTAAGTCTCCAGGTTTCTGCTCTGTAGGTAAGAACCGGTAAGCATAAATCGGTAAACTCACTCAGAATCGACTCACTCAGACACACTCAGACTCAGATCGGGCCGTAAGTGTGAGTCTGAGTGAGTCCGGGTGAGTAATATCTTGCTGAGTTTGAGCCCGAGTGAGTCCGGTTAAGAAACATTCTCGTGAGTCCGAGTCCGAGTGAGTCCGGTTGAGGTAAATATTAGTGAGTCTAAGTTCGAGTGAGCCCTAAGCGCAAAATATATTTTTTTGAGCGAGTCTGAGTGAGCTCCATTTTTTTTTTTTTGCCGACCTATGCCAGTAAGATGCAGCTATTATATACCCCCCTCTTGAGGGATAGAGGTAAACTACTATTCATGATTTGAGAACGCATGCCGAATGTGCTCTACCCCATTCTTATTCTCCTAGATAATTCAGTCTCATGGTTTGGCGCCGCGGTCCCAAGCTGTCCTAAGTAGAAGTATCGCCTCCCACCTTTTTCTCCGCATTTCACATCAAGGCTACTTGGACACTGCTTCACATCATCATATTCGAAATTGAATCAGATATCTTAATATATTAACAATCATGAATAAATTGCTAGCACATTTGCTTGTTCAAGTGTACTGTGAGCAGGAACCATAAAGTCGCCATACGGAGTGTAAGAGCGCGATCGCGTTGGGGGTTGTGCAAACTTTGATTATGACCTGAGTTCAGATTGACGACTTAATGAACAAAATGCAGATGAAACAGCTGTTGTGCGTTTTCAAGACCACGTTCACCTAAAATGTGCCAGACGTGCCCTTAATGTGTACAAAAGGCCGCGATAGCATTGTTTTAATAGAATATAGTTGCACAGAGCAGTGTCAATGCACGTTTTCTCAATTTTCCAAGAACCACAAACAAACACAACGGTGGCCCAAGTGAGGCGTATAGAAGGTCAAAAATCTCCTGGATATACGATTATACGTTGATGTGCTGATAATCTTTCACTTGAGCTTTACTCCACGTAGATAACTAGAACCACATGAATTTCTATAAACACCCAAAACATATTAACCAAACAAACACAAAACGCTAAAACTTGTCTCTATTGCCCTCCTGTTTACCCCTTTTTTCGTGGTTATGGCTATGGCAGTTATAAATATACAGTCCAAGGGTGGTCCGGAATCATCCCGTTCCTATTCACGATTAAAATCTGGCGTTTAGGTGTGAGTACTGCCCACTAAGCTTTACGATATTGCATTCAGTTCTCCCGTTCAAGAATTGAGACTGCGACTTACCGTTTGCACTTACCCGCCATCATGCTCATATACAAAACAATGTTCGGTCTTGTAGCCATAAGCGCATTGCAGTGTTTCCAATGACCAGACCACGCAGTTAGTTTCGTACCAAGGTAGCTTCCACTCGAACATCCAACGTCTTCGTCTCTTCTGAATCACTCTACCAGAACAAGAACCACTCTTCCCTTTTGCTTTAACAATGAATCCTCAACGGCAGGGTGATTCTATAATCAGTCAGATTGCCGCCATAACTTGAGCTGCAGGATATATTTGACACCTAGTCTTCCATGGTATCAGTGAAATCCGCGCATGCTGACTGCGCACCATGCCATTATGTCTCCCCACATGTCCAGTTCGAAGGTTTCAGTGCAAGGGATGGTGGCTCTTGACTGGAGGCTTCCTAACACACCGTGTGTGGAACTGCCCAGTGCCGACTGCCCCACCACGCGCTGCCATGCCGACAGGGGCGCCTCCTATTCATTCTCGCAGCTTGCCTTCAAGGACAAAATTTTATATGTTTAATGTTCATCGGGCTGTCGGATTGCACGCCGCGTTTCTCTGCTTCCTTCACAGGTTACGTCCTGGTTACAGAGACCTTCAAGAGGGTGGTCCCATGTAGCAGCTGAAGCGCATTAATCAGTCTACGCGCCGTCCTTTCTTTTCTTTCAAAGCCTTCACAAATACCGTTCCTTCTTGACCGAGTGTCGATAAATGTGGTGCATGTCACGTGATGGCGAATTCTACCTTTTCCTTTTTTTTCATTTCCAGATCTCAAGTCCATTTTCACAGTTTCAGCATATTCGTCTAAGTTATCAAATAGCCTGTCTATCTTCTACAGTTAACGATTTGGTTTTTGTTAAAGTTCTGATAAATGTCTATTTGCACTTAAAGATTAAAATTTCTGGATACATTTCGCATGATAATTTAGAAGTTTATTGCGTAATTGTGCTACAATTACGCAATACTACAATCAGGCGCTTCTTTTTTCAGTGATCTTGCTGCGACTGTGTTACGCTTTTTGCATGGCATCCTCAGGTCTCAATTCCGGCTATGACTTGGAGGCCTTCTATTGATTCTATTCTGAATGGGCGTTGCGCTTTATATTGAAATGTTATTCCAGTTCTGAGCTGTCTTGTAATCTCCTCCCAAGAACTAATAAAAGTTAAAGATCACGACGATGGACGAGAGATGGAAATACTTTTCCTTTTCTTTATTATATGTTTTCATTATATTTAGTGATAGCGACGTTGTGAGTGTTGAAGTTCTTTTTCAAGAACGCTTTGCTATCTAAAGGAGCAGAAAGAGAAATGGCAACTACATCGGTTGGAAACATTTAAGTTTCCTGCTTGATCAGATACAAGGAATACATTAGTGAGGCTGGCGTATCTTATTCTCGTCCTGGATGCCGGAAGAACGTGTCTTCATTCTTCCCAGTTAAAACTTGCTGTCGTAAAATAAGAACATCCCCGTGCACACTTCATACCTGTTACACAATCTTGTCCTCTGCACAGTATACCCTGCTTCATTCCTTGTTACTTCTACTCTGCACTGAAGTCTATAATAGTGTGCTATCAGTTGTAAGAGCGCACTTCATCACTTTACCAGCTTGACTAGAAACGGACGATTCTCTGTTAAAACAGTGCTAACTTTAGGAGTGTTTACTAACGAATAACCATAAATGTCACAAAAGCTGAGTTGCATTTTTTGCAAAGGAATGTTATAGCTTCAGGAAGCGTAACACAGTATGTAAATGTAATATGTTTCACAATGACTACGTGGTATTTCTGTTTAAAAGGCGACGCTTTCTTTGTCTCCTTCCCGGATCTATTCGTGGACGCATAGAAGCCTATACGCTCTCATCACTCAACTACCAGCAAACGTCTTTTATAAACCCGGAATTCTAACAGTGCATGTAGTGCGAATAAACAGCACATCTATTCTGCATAATGTAATATACCTACATAAACCTGCACACATAGTATCGGTGCGCAAGTACACGAAACTCTCGAAGAAATAGCGCGTTATATGCATCAGCTTCATTGGCTCACTTTCCTTAATTTAGCCATTCAGTACGCCCCACTGTGTGTGCGCGGATTATTGTTTGATTCTACAGCATCCGTGTGGGACATTCCATGCGTATGAGCTACTGTGGCACAGAGTAAATTCCTTTTAAAGTTATTTACTTATATGTACTGGCCAATATGACACAAAAAAACGTTAAGGTTGGAACCTTTTATTTGCATGAAAATAGCTATTACAAGTGGTATTACTTAGCATACCATGAAAGTAATCACAACTGTATACATCGACGTAAGTATTAAAGAATATACATAGACGCTTTGCTGAAGGTTAGCTTCACAGAGGCTTCGTTTACGTATTTTTAATTGTCATCATAATTTTGTTTAAAACCCTCTCTCTGACTTTACAAAAAGAAATGAAGGCTTTGGCTCCTAGTAACATTTCCTATGGACTGTTATATCTTAACATAAGTCCTTGCTCGAAAAGTGTGGCTTTACAGAATTGGTACTGTATATCGTCACCACTCGTCGCTGCTAGAAAGAATTCGCTTGTCGATCGTTGTTCTGAATATATAAATTAAGTAGAATCCATATCGCTGAAGTTCCGATCGAATGTTCAACAAGTGTCGCTAACGTCTAGTCAGATGAAAAAGAAGTTTAATGAAGCAGTTAGAAATATAAAATTCTTTACCACAGAAGTCACTCGTGTTTGGTGCTGTCCCTTATAGCAGAAAGGGGCATTTAGCTCTGGTCTCCTAAACATTTATCTTTTTGTTGGAACTTTTTAAACCTATTCCTCGCTTATAAGTTACATTTCTTTACTTTTGAGCATTTTATTCCGTATTAACCATGAGCCTGAACTCTCTTTTAAGATTAACGTTGTTTTGTTGTTGTTGTTTTTTAAGTTCTCGCGGTACAGGAGGCAGCTTGTTCAAAGGTACAATCGCTCTTTTATTACAAAATCCAGAAATGGTAGATTGGAAATGGATGTGCTATGAACATGGATGAAGTGTTTTCATCTGCAAGAGAAAAAAGAACATGAACATAAGATGCAACGCGAAAATTGCAATCTTTTATTAAAATAGGCACTCTAATGGCGGCTGGGGAACTTTTCCATTCAAACATTGCTGGTCTTGTTTTATTGTTTTATAACAGCGTTCCTCCGACGGTTCCGGCACAGGAGAGATACTTATAGATCCTTTGTTTAAATAAAATTGCTGAGCCTTTCGACTGCTTTTATCTTAGTGAGCCATAATTTGTGGCCTATGTCATCATTCATGGTCAATCACGCACGATTTTCAAAATGGAGGAAGGGCGACAACACTTAACGGTTATTGCATTGGGAGTGGTAATCTCCTCTCTCTGGAGAATTACACCTAACGCCTCTAGTTCGTCTTGACATTGAAGAAGCACATGTTTGTTTTTATTTCTTTGCCAAGAAACGTGTACCGCTTTAATCGATGTCTCAGGGCTCACTTGCAGCGGCTCTAAGACCAATCGTATGCTTGCAAAGTTTCTTTTTCTGTGTGCGTCTTCAGTTTCTCTGGTTACTAGAATAGACTCTTCCACGCCACCCCCAGAGTTCCGCGAAATATACGAGCAAAAATGAAAGGTAAGAACGTACCACGCCTTAATAACATGAGTGTGCGGGATATTTATATCATTAGCAGAGCTTATCAGAAAATCCATCCATGTCAGGTTTCCTAGAAAGCAAATACTTTCGGCGAGTTGATAGTCACTAATGTTCGTTCCGACACATATATAGCACAAACTATAATGCATACTGTTTTGAGGTTAGTTAATGCGGATAACGCTTACCGATTCACTCACTTATGATACCAAGAAATCTAGGTGTGTTCAAATGGACGCCAACAATGATGTACTACAACGTATTTGAGAAAAACTGTGGTAAGAACCGTTCTCATGATAGTTAATACCTCGCAGTCGCTGGAATTAAAGACAGTAAAAGCAAATGAGGACGTTTAAATTTTTTCATGTAATACTGAGGACGGTAGCGCATCTGCGACGTCAGATTATTATTATTAGTAGTAGTAGTAGTAGTAGTAGTAGTAGTAGTAGTAGTAATAGTAGTATTATGCACGCCGATGCAGTGCGCATCCTTGTAACCCTGAAATCCGATTAGTCATACATGCGGCATAACGCTATCCAAGATTCACGTTAGATGCTTGCAATCGGGCCATATGATATCAGTCGCGAGAGGTGCTCGCTGTCGCACGCTTGTATACATCTTTGTGAGCAAACATTAGGCAAAAGTTGAATTATTACCCAGACGCAATTTTTTTGAGGTCCTAGGGAGATCTTTTTTTTTCCTGAAAGACACCAGCGTAAATGAAATAGTGCCGAAATGCTGCCGAAATGCGAATTTCCTGCAAGTATCATAACGTACTCTTTTCCACTCTAAAAGCTTAATTCAACTTTCAAGCTTATATGCGGGTTATTGTTTACTGATAGAACATAGATGAAAGTGTAGGCTACATTGGGACTGTTTCTGCCAGAGCGCAGCTGATAACATATATCTACCGATTAGCCAATAAATCCGTAGGCACAGTGCACAAATAAACAACGAAACTCTACAATATATAAATATAAAAAAAGACACAGAAAAGACAAAACAAGGCAGGACAAGTGACACTACGCAACCTCGTCAATTAAAGTACGAGTACGCCGTTGAATAACCACGAATAAATTTATCAGATCGTCCTGGCATCAAATGCCAACACATAAAAAGTTCATAGAAATATCCATCAAAATGATTTAATGATAATACTATCTAAAGCAAAATCTCTGAAGCATTGCCACGCAGCGTGTACTTTCGTAGACGAAAATTCTTGATGCAAATGATTTGTTTCGTAGATTGCTCCGCACTTGATCATAACGTGAGCTATATGTAAACAAGTACTCCACGCAAGCATCCAGGTGATCAGCTCAGAAGGTTCGAATGTGAACTCACTCTTGAAGAGTCGTCTTGTTCAGCCGTAGAATCCTCTGCCATAGCCAAAAACCACGTCCAAAGCCTCCGTAGTAGCCCGCCCGAATCCTCCATAGAAAGCCACGACCGTAGCCAAAACCGCGTCCATAGCCAAAGCCTCGGCCGTATCCGAAACCACGGCCATACCCAAAGCCACGGCCGTATCCGAATTGTGCCGAGGCTATGCAGAAGACAGCTGCCAGCAGGAGGGCAGCGATGATGACGTTCTTCAGCATGCTTGCTTTTATTTAGTCGCTGCAAAAAAAAAAACAATGTGCAAATTATTATTGCACGTGAGCCTACAACATTCGAATGCTGTACCACCGAGCAAGAAACAGAATAGGACACCTGCGGCTAGGTTTAAGGTAAATGGATAATTACAACGTTACCCGGGCGTCTTTGTGATCTTCACGGATCTTAACCATTTTTTAGATGCGAAAGCATCTGATGCTCGGGGCAGTGTCCGTTCTGTGGCGTCCGCAACCATACTGCGCATGCGCCAACTCTCCTCCTTCTCTTCGCGTGAGCGCGAGGAGGTGGCGTGAGCGCTGCCTCCGCTTCGTTTCTTCTCTCCCGTTTCTCTCTCTCCGCCACAGCTGTGCGCTCGTATATGATGCGGGCGCGCGCTCGCTCCTGTTGCACTCTCCGGAACGGCGCTATGGACGCTCGCGAAGCTGAACGTAAACGGCGACACCAGCAAACATAGCACTCTTCTTCGCAACGGCGCTATGGACGCTTGCGAAGCTGGACATAAGCGGCAATGCCGGCAAGCGAATCTCGAAGCTGCGAGGCTGTGAAATCGCGCGTTCGCTCTGCTTCTGATATTCTTTCTCTGTGCACGGTGTGCGAAACGCCATAAACAACGTCAACGTCGGCGCTAGTTGAAGCGGCAGCGCCACCACCGCGGAGCAGAGGAAGGCTCGGAAACCTGAACGTAAACGTCTTTCTAATGCCACCACCAGTACGCAAAGGAATTAATTTTTTGTATCGCTATACATCGATTCTGAGCTCTAGACAGAAGGCTAGACGACTGTATAGTGCAGGCCTGCAAACCTTGCATGTGGCAATGGCAACCACCGCTACAGCAAGCGTTGAATTCACTCGTTGAATTCACACGCTTCCTGCATTCTAAATAACCACGGGTCGTGAAAATTATTCCCCATCACTCTACTGCGGCATCTTCCACAGCTCAGCAATGTTGAGCGTAGCCATAAAATAATTAAACGCACTGTCATTAAATCACAGGCTGCATTCTGCGCGCCCCTACTGAAGGCATTTCAAAAGACAGCGTGCATTCCGGTTGCTTTCGTTGGGGCAAAGATAAAATTAAAAATTATTGTTCAGAAATACAAAACACCATTACAATTGGACAGCCTACGACGTGGAGTGCGAATTGCCCTTCGTTGGGTTCATACTTAAAAAAAATGATAACACCTGAATACAGGATGGATGAATGGATGAAAAACGCCAGGCCTGCGCGGAACACGCTGCACAGTGACAGCGAAAGCTGGAACCGCGGCATTTCTAGAACCCGTTCTAAACACTCTCGGGAAACTACTACACAGTACACTTCTGAAGTACGCACTACGATAAATCATCATAATTTTTTAGAAGTAGGGAAGCAATCACTATGCCATTATTCGTCATTCTGCGGAGAGCGAGGTGCTCGCTACACATCTGTAAATCATTATGTGCACTTTGTATATGCTGTCGCTGATGACGATGAAATTATGGCTGACCCCTTTCTAATGGGTGGGAAGCTTTAAAACCGCCCACTCGTTACGCAGTTGGAATTGTGTGATGCCTGGTTATTATTTTACTCTTCTACCACC